>NC_134492.1:26764293-26884293 GCF_040206685.1 Ascaphus truei
CACACACACACACACACACACACACACACACACACACACACACACACACACACACACACACACACACACACACACACACATATATATATCACTTTCCTAATGGACTAGAGAGCTAGTGGAGAGGATAGGTTCCAGTATACAGGAGGTTAAATTCCTCTATAGAAACTTGCTGCACCTGGTACTAATTAAGACAGCACTCCTAAGTGAAGGTTTAAAAGGCAGGAAGAACCCTGCACAAGAGAGACTGCTTTTCCCCAACAAGGGGGAGATTGATTTTCTCCAAGCCAGGAAGGACTCTTGCTGTTCTGGTTCCCTAGCCCTGCAGGAAGCACGGCTGCTGGGACCAGCTGGGAACCCCATCCAGGATAAAGATTTCCACGGGCTGGTCACAGCCTTCTGCCCGGAACCGGCGTTCCTGTTTGCTGGTGGACCTACACAGAGACCCTGTGATAGGAATCCCCTACAATACAGTTAAGCAATAAATAAGACTCTGCAATGTTAAAAGACTGTTTGGTTGCATAGGATAGTATATGTTTTGGACTGGGAACCAGCTAAGCTGGCCAGCGCCATTAGAAAGGGCCACAGCAAAGTTTAGTTAGTTAGTTTCCCTATAGGGAATAGGTTTTTATTTTATGATTTTGTTTTCTTAAAGGCACAGTGTACCAGTGGTTTAAGTGGCTTGTGGAAAAATAAACCGCTGAAGGTTGAGGGCTGAGTGCCTCTTGTGTGTGTATACACGTGTTTGTCCTTCTCTACAAATTTAACCCTAGAAGACTGTGTCACAAAGACCCTGGGAAAATGGCAGCGCTATACAAAGGGAGTGTATATATATATATACATATACACATACACATACACATACACATACACATACACACACACACACACATATATATATATACATATATATATATATATATATATATATATATATATATATATATATATATATATATATATATAGTGGCTCAGTGAATAAAGGAGTCTGAAACCAATGACATTGCCTTTGAAGCAGGGGAGGCTGGTTCAAATTCAAGTGTCAGCTTCTTGTGATCTTGGGAAATTCATTCTATTTCAATTTGCGTCCATGTGCCACCAAAATTCGATTGTAAATTCTGCAGAACAGGGATTTTTTTTATTGTTCAAAATAAATCCTACAACACATACATTTAAACAATTATAGTAATAACCCACATAGAGCACTGTCACGGGAGACCAGACTACCACACAGGGATCGCAAATACTAGATGAGAGTTAAATAAACAAGGTTTATTCTGCCTGGAGCCAACAGGAAGCAATACAAGCGCAGAAAACATGGTTACAACTCACCAAGACAGTGGGATACGTGGGACTCCTAGCTCACAAGGTGTTGGGTCTGCTGAAGCGAGCTAGCTGGGTCACAGTTCATATTACCAGTTAGTCTTCAGTCACCAAGACTAACCACAAACAACTGTAGAACTCTGATTGGATTACATAGAACCTCGGCCTTCATCTGAAAGCATGGAAAAATGGGTGCCGATCCATCAACGAAGGGTTTGTCTTCACTAAGCCAATCAGAGATTTAGGGCTCTCCCTGGGTGGACCAATCACGACTGGGGACCAATTTTCCCAGGGAGAGGGAAATATGGGAACGAGACCATGGTGGTAGGACCCAGGCATTGCTACCCGGCTTCAGCTCCATACCTCCCACAGTACGAGTTGCCTCACTTCCGGGGAGAGAACAATACTCAGGCCTTGGAGTGTGTACTCTCCAAGCAGGCGGCATCGTCACAGCCCAACTCACCTTTGTCTCACAATACTGCACCTGGCCCTATACAACAGATAGTCCTTGGATTCATTGCGTGCTGGTCTCACTAAGTGAATCATGGGCCCAGCCCACAATGAATCCCACAGAATACACACAGTAAGTACAACCATGAATAAACTTGTCATTACAGATGGTTATCTGAATGCCACATATTAACAGGGTGTAACAACCTGGGAGTCACGCCGCACCTCGTCGTGCTCCCCACTCACCTGCAGCCCCGCCGGGTCCTCCTGCGGCTCACAAACTGCCTCCCTCCAGGACGCCGCTTCCTGCTCCATGGGGGTGCGCGCGCGCACGCCGGTCTCCTTCTTCAAGGGCCGTTCCTAGGGGTATGCCCGGTCATGCGCCCGCAAGCGCAGCTACACGGCGGCGCGGCCACACGGAGGCGCACCAGCCTCTTAAAGGCACAGCACCTCAAACCATTGCTGCAATCAAATGCAACCTATCTACTGGGCTTTATTGCTCCTCCCCTGGGAGTCATTCTGGACCTATCCCTGCCGCACTCTAGCCCTTCCACACACCCCCACCTTTCTACCCTGCCATTGGATCCTCTCTCCTACATATACCCTGCAGTTCCACTAACTCGTCGGCTGAGCATAGAACCAGTTGTTCTCATTACTTTCTGCCTCCCTAGTCCTGTCTTGTCTTGTTTTGCAGTCTTCCTCATGTACCGAACTGGCTTCCTCTACAACTCTCCGCACCTCTGGCACCCCGAACTTGGCATATGGCAATACGACTCTCCGTACCTCTGGCACCCCGAACTCGGTAAACGGTAAAACGATTACGTCTCTCTCTCTAACCCCGGACTTGGCTAACAGCACCCACTACCATCCGTACCTCTCCGGCCCCGACTCGGACTCCCAGACCATTCTACTCTCAAGACGTGCCCTCGTGTCTGTGGGTGGCGTTATATCCTTTCCTACCTAAGCACCGCGGTCCCGCCTCGTTTGTGGTGAGCTCGACCTGACATTATGCTCAGCCCTACAAACATGGACCCCGCTGAGGTTGAGCGTACTTTAACTGCCCACTCGAATCTCTTCGCCAGGCTAGAGACTTATCTGGAACAAAATGATAGGCAGATGGATTTGCTTCAGCAGAGCCTTCATTCCCTTACCATTCAAGCCCGAGCTTCCAGTCTGGGACCTTCACCAATGGCCTCAACGTCCTCTGCAATGGTCTTTGCATCTCCTCCGTCTGCTATGGAACCCCGAATTCCGACCCCCAACCGCTACGCTGGGGACCCCCAAGGATGTAGGGGCTTCCTTAATCAATGTTTCATCCAATTCCAACTCTCACCCTCTCGTTTTGTCTCCTCAACCTCTAAGGTATGTCGCCTATATCGTGGCTCTTCTCTTCGACGAGGCACTGGCCTGGGCCTCCCCCATTTGGGAACAACAATCTCCCATCACACAGGACATCGACCTCTTCGCCCGTGAGTTCCGAAGGGTCTTTGACACACCTGGACGGCAGTTAACGGCAGCTTCCTCCCTCCACCACATAACCCAGGCAGATCGTCCCGTCGCCCGGTACGCTGTGGAGTTCCGCACCCTTGCTGCTGAGACAGGGTGGAACAATGAAGCACTATCTTCGGCGTTTTGGCAGGGCCTGTCGGAGTCCCTAAAGGATGAGCTTGCGGCGCGGGAACGTCCTACTGACCTAGAGGATTTGATCGCCCTTTGCATTCGGGTGGACCAGCGTCTGCAGGAGCGGAGGACTGAACGTCCTCGTCACCGTCAATGGGTTTCAAGGTCTCCCGCCCCATCGTTCGTGTCTCCAGCACCTCCGTCTTTGGACGTCCCGGAACCAATGCAATTGGGAGGGAATAAGCTGGCCAAATCCCAATGAGATCCCGGGGAGTCTCATTGGGAACACTGCCTCTCTCCCCCATCATCAAGGATGTCCTTCCCACCAGGATCCTGCTGCCAGTGACGCTATCTGGAGAGGGGTTTCATACTCAAGCACTGGCATTCGTGGACTCCGGTTCCGCAGGCAATTTCATCAATCAATGTATGTGAGAAAAAGCCTTATCAATCATGGCGCTCTGTATATACCAATTTGTATATAAACTAGCGTGAAAAATATAAACAACAGTGAGATATAAACTTAATAAACTTAATAGAGGTAGTGATGATACTCATACAAACACAATTGACGAATGCCGCTGTAACCCAGTGTAGGATTGCTCTCTCAATCCTCGTGATAAGTGGAAAGGTGTAGATCATCAGGAAGCGCAAACATGTGAAAACAGAAACATATTCTGATGGTGCAATATTGTAAAAACAATAATGTGAAAGATATGGTATCAGGTCTATATGCAGAATACTCACAAACGTGAGATGGAAATGGACAAGTAAAGGTATCTTTAGGTGGTGTACTGTAGGCAATGCGGTCAAGATATCAGATCGTCATCAAACAGGTATACACTCCAATGGACCTTAGTGAAAAATGGAAATGGGACAGAAACTCCAAGCAGATCGCCTTCGACGCCAGGTCCCAGAATTCGCTCCAGGAGACAGGGTATGGCTTTCATACAGGAATATACGACTAAAGGTCCCTACTATGAAGTTGGCACCCAAGTTCCTCGGTCCCTTTCCCGTGGTCAGGATTAATCCAGTTGCTTATCGTCTGCGTCTTCCGCCCTCAATGAGGATTCCTCCGGTCTTTCATATATCCTTGCTTAAACCAGCATTTCAGAGTCCTCGTTTTTCCAAGACCACTTCTCCTCCACTCCCGCTGCTGATCCAAGGTCAACAGGAGTATGAGGTCCAGTCTATCCTGGATTCTAGGATCTCCAGAGGAGAAGTACAGTGTCTGGTCCACAGGAGGGGGTTCAGGCCTGAGGAACGCTCATGGGTTCCCTACCGAGATCTTCACGCCCCTCGACTCCTTCAAGCATTCCATCGTAGGAATCCCTCTAAGCCATGCCATGGATGCCCGGAGGTCGCCCCTGAAGGGGGGTTACTGTAACAACCTGGGAGTCACGCCGCCCTCGGCGTGCTCCCCACTCACCTGCAGCCCTGCCGGGTCCTCCCACAGCTCACAAACTGCCTCCCTCCAGGACGCCGCTTCCTGCTCCAGGGGGACGCGCGCGCGCACGCCGGTCTCCTTCTACAAGGGCCGTTCCTAGGGGTATGCCCGGTCACATGCCCGCAAGCGCAGCTACATGGAGGCGCGGCCACACGAAGGCGCACCAGCCTCTTAAAGGCACAGCACCTCAAACCATTGCTGCAATCAAATGCAGCCTAACTACTGGGCTTTATTGCTCCTCCCCTGGGAGTCATTCTGGACCTATCCCTTCCGCAGCCTGGCCCTTCCACACACCCCCACCTTGCTACCCTGCCATTGGATCCTCTCTCCTACATATACCCTGCAGTTCCACTAACTCGTCGGCTGAGCATAGAACCAGTTGTTCTCATTACTTTCTGCCTCCCTAGTCCTGTCTTGTCTTGTTTTGCAGTCTTCCTCGTGTACCGAACCGGCTTCCTCTACGACTCTCCGCACCTCTGGCACCCCAAACTTGGCATACGGCAATACGACTCTCCGCACCTCTGGCACCCCGAACTTGGCATACGGCAATACGACTCTCCGCACCTCTGGCACCCCGAACTCGGCAAACGGTAAAACGATTACATCTCTCTCTCTAACCCTGGACTTAGCTAACAGCACCCACTACTATTCGTACCTCTCCTGCCCCGACTCGGACTCCCAGACCATTCTACTCTCAAGACGTGCCCTCGTGGCTGTGGGTGACGTTATATCCTTTCCCACCTCAGCACCGTGGTCCCGCCTCGTTTGTGGTGAGCTAGACCTGACACAGGGATAGAAAACATTTAGGCTGTACTCAGATAGCCATTCTGATCCAATACATGGGTCACCATCTTGATGGGTAGGGACAACCAGCGGGCTTAACCTTTGACATACTATGCTTGTCTGCCCCTACCATCACAGGCACTAATGTCCAGCCTGGGTTATAGTTTCTCCACTTTGCATTTGACCTTCAACTCCTCCAGCCAGTGCATTATTGACTAGTAATATTTTCAGTAAATGTACATAATTATGTAGACAGTACAGGAAAAAGTTTTTAAAAAGTGCAAGGCTAAAACAGCTAATCCTGCATCTACTGGGGAACGCTCTCCAGCCTTGAGATGGCGACATGAAATGTGTGCGTATTTCCGACCAGTTTTGCCTTAATGGAGGTACTAGAATACCAGCAAATTGGTAAAATGTGTAAGATTGAGACATTTTCGCTATATCGCACAGATTAGAAGGTCCAGAATGAAATTGTACCTAAAAAAATCCGCTCTCGCATCATTCGGACATGTGAGAAAGGCTATTAGAATACGGCGACCTGCATATCCGAGGGAATAGGGTTCTTTCCACATGGAAATACACTTCTTGCAGCTACTGGAATAGTCCCCAATGTCTCTCCCCTTCCTGCGAAGGGGGAGTGACATGGTTATGCTTCCATAAAGGCAATATTAATCCAATTACAATGCATTGCTTTGGCCACTCATATTGCTAAGGGGAAAAACCCATTACTGTTCTAATTAGGCACATTCTGGTGATTAGTCATTAAGTAGGGGGATTTTAATAATTTTGCCTGCAAATCCCTTAAATCTAGTCTTAACCCTAAACCTTTTACTGCAGAAAATGTGCTAATCCCATGATTTAGCCCTCTTCTGTAACCTCTGTGGTGCGCTGCAAAACGAAGCTACACGCTCTGCCACTGAATGGGTTAACACTGAGCTGTATTTGGATTACCAAATCGGAAGCTAATTGCCATATCTGTTTTTTATCTTTTTTTTTTTTTTAGTCTGAGCACCTGTCTGCAGCTAAACAGCCTCACATCCCTGACTGGTATCAGTCCCTGTGCTCATTTACACTGCCATCCAGACCATCTGTGCTTCAGAAAGCTGCAGCATGCTCGAAAATGTGCCGACTGCCTGAGATAAACAGCGAAAATGCCATCAGCTGGAACACTGTGCTCCCAGGGGTGGGTCCGTCTGGGAGGGGAGAGATATACGCGTCAACTATTCAATAAACGGCTGTGTTTCTGTTATAGGATACCGGGCCAGATGGATAAGTCCCGATTTAACCTTAAGATGTACATTTAAACCTATGCACACGTTCGCCGGGCCTGCATTGCTTTACAATGCACAGCGACACTGAAGAGGCTACATTTTGATAATTCGGGTCTAATAAGTGAATAAATTACAACAAAAGTTATTTTCTTCACAGACATTCATTCAATCCAGGGATATTATCTTAAAATCTTGTGCACATTTACACTTCGCAGCAATACAATCATTTTGGCCCCTGCACCATATGGTGAAAGGACAGATAACACAGTTAATAATACATCATGTTACCTTCAGGTGTATTAATAAACGGGAAATTACACTTTTTCTCAACATATTGAACATGACGTTTTAACCCTAGACCCTCCAAAAGCATCAGGGCAAAAGCCCATTCATTTCACATGTGAATTTCGCATCACAATTTCAAGCTGGTACAAGCATAATAAAAGTGCAAACTTGTGCAGAGAGAGGATTGTTCTTCTGTCACTGCAGCACTAAATACTGCTATCTTATAAAGACTGGCAGTACAATACAGGAAGAGAAGTGCGAATTGTCAGCTATGGTACATTATTCTTCATCACTGAAGTATGTAAATTGTGATTTGTAAATGTCCAGTTTTTTTCTGCAGTCTAACAGGGTTCTCTCTCAGAATGTGATTGTAAACACAAAAGCCATTTCCTGAACAAGCAGAGTAATACAATGTGTACACAGCAAATTGATATGAATTCTATTGCAGTCTATGCAATTGTTACCATTATTTGCTTTGCTGTTTGCACCAGCACATTCATGTTCATTTCCTGCATGTATCCAATTTGTAACCCTCTTACGTTTCACTGGCAAGAAAGTTCAACGGAGTCTGTGCTGCAAAATGCTTAACGGCCGAGTAAAATCTTTATCAAGAAGAGATACGGCTTGAAGGGTTCTTGAAGATGAAGTGTGTGCGTCTCAATCACAGCGACGGCAATTGTTTTAATGAGGACAACCTATTCTGGATCCATCATTAGAGACTCGCACTTTGTTCTGACTCTGACTGAGGAATACAGCCTTACACAAAAAAAATACATTACCATATGCGAAGGTCAATAGCCACTAATGCAACAGACAGATAATGGCAGCATAACTATGTGGTGGCATTGAGATTGAGGTGCCTCATGATATCCGCATAGGTTTTCATAATCAGGACAAAGAAGAGGCCCTTATGCCAGTCAATTAGACAAGGCCAATAAAAGGAGTTTGCTGCTGTTTAGACCACTTGAAGGTGAAGTGCTTGAGTAAATGAATGCATGGTAAATTTAAGGGCAAAGTCCACACAAGGCAGCATTATACCAAGTCCACCTAACACAGGGGTTCTCACCTCCAGTTGAAGACTGAGTCACTGATTGAGCTACCTGTGATGAAGCTGGGATATTCTTAAAACCTGACCTGTTGGGGGCTCTTGAGGACTGCAGTTGAGCACCACTGACCTAACACAGGCAATGTTTGCTACAGTTTTGACATTATCAATATTATTTCTCTCTCCTTTTCAAAAACGTGTTGACAAGCAAAATGATAGAGGTGACATACTCCCCCCCATGTGTTCCCTATTGTGTTCCCTTTAGGAAATACATTTAAAGTGATCCAGGGAAATACACAAACGTAGGCCCCTTTCAATGTAGTGAAAAGCAAGGTAAGGAACAAATAAGAATGCAGCCACAATGTATTCAAATGAATATTATTTAAACCAAAGGAGATTGTCAGATAACTGCTACAAAACCCATTTTTTTTTCAAATATATTAAAGGTATCATTGAGTGGGAAGCAGTGCTACACACATACAGTATGCTCTGATAAATGAAGTAGAGTAGCATGCACTCCAGATATTAATGTAAGCAATATGAGCTGGCGCGCAACAAGCACGCCTCCCCTTTTTAAACCGTCTAGACTTTTTAAAATGCCCTTAAAGCAGCAATACTACATTCCCCCCATGTAAAGCATGTGACAATGTATAATTCTACATTCTTCTCTAAGCTGGCAATTCAGCCTGCTTCAAAGAGGAAGTGGATGTGACTTTGTAAATGGTTCCTGTAGTAACCAAAGGATGATCAGTACATAAAAAAGAAAAAAAATGGCATTAGGGGTAAAAAAACAAAAATGCAGACAGTATTATCTAATACTACAGAACTTATATAAAAAAAAATACATAGGATTTTTCTTGTTTTGCTGCTTTAATGTGCTGTTAAAAATTAAGTGAATATTATGAATCCACCGCAAACAGCTTGTGCACTGAAGGAGATATATCATCACTTTGTATAGTGTTTATTATGTATGGAAATAAGAGGCTGCCCAAATAGTCTTCCCATGGTCCTCAAGAATTCGCAAACAGATACAGGTCATCATCATCATCATCATCATCATCATCATCTATATTTCTCTGACAAAAAGTTCAAATTCTAACAAACAAACCATTGGAAATATTTCTGGTGAACATTTCTAACTCTGTCAGTACCATGGAAACAGAAGATGGTAATTGAGAGATTGAGTTTCTTTAATATTGTGACAACAGTGATTGTAGAAAAATCTGCTGCTCCTTGGCTGTGCGTACACTACACCTTACAGCTTCTCTTCCTCGGGGTCATGACAAAACGGCCAAATGAATGTTTATGTAGATCAAAGCCAACTGCTGCACTGGGGGGTTACTGAATGAGCAATATACTGTAAATAGAGAATGAAAAGAATCATAGCACATAAAAAGAAAAATACAGTAGGTGGTGAATGCATCTGAACTCTGAATTCCTTCTGCTACTGCAGTTTACTTAACGAACGGCAGTAATAGCGTGTCAGCAAGTTAAAGACACCAAAACAGAAGCAATCGTGCTCTGAATTCAAAGGAAGGGAGAACATTCTAAAACGAGTCCCTCTATTGGACATCAGGCCTTCCTAATTTCCACAGAACAATTTGCAACCTGGTGCACTGAGTTGGCACGCAGTTCCTGGCTCAAAATATTTAGCATTTAAATTGCACGTTCACCATTTGTTCTTTTTTTTTTTACAAGAAGGAGAAAACATTTTGGCTTCCCTCCATTACGCTAATGAATGTCTTTCTAAAATCACTTTTCGACAGTCTGTTGCTCCATAATAAAGTAACTGCATGATAGCTCCCATTATCACAAAAGGAGCGATTATTCTTTAAAATCAGAATCCATACTAAAAGTCATTTAGAGTCTTATGGGGGACATTTTCAGAAATTGAATTCTTATGAAGAAACCAATGTAGTGGCTTAATTTTCTCTATTTCGCAAGCTCATCTGAAGCAAAATGATGCAGGAAGCCTAGAAGGCCCAAGTACGGCTCAGTACAATGTTATGAGATAAAAGTAAGGACTATTTTATTTAACCTCTTTACTGCTGGAGGTACCCGCAAGCGGAACACAGAAGGAGCAGCAAAAAAATACAGCAGCAGCTTGGAGCGCACCCAGGTCCGTCTATACAAGCATTATAGGCCCCGGGCAAAGCAGTGCACTGGGCCCTGCCAACTCTCCACTACAAGTCGTAATGTTTCTCCTTCTACCGAGTTAGCGGGAGAATTGAATGTTGAGGCGGGTGATCGGAAAATTAGTGTTAAATTCTGATCTGTGCATAGATTAGCATGGGGCCCATATGCTCGTGGGGCCCCTGGGCAACTGCCCAGCATGCCCATGCGTTAAGACGGCACTGAGTGCATCGCATATCCAAAATGACTCCTGTAAAAAGGTACATTTATCTCTAGGTTCTGTCTTCTGCAATGCATTTATTAGTTACATTACATGCTTTGGAGAGGAAAGTTTGTACAAACCTGCAGTGGGGTTCCAAAAGGAGTGATCAAATTCAAGAATGATCTAGGTGTAATGAACATGCTCACCACAAACCAGGACCGGACTGCAGGGCCGAGGTGGGGATATGTTACCGACCTGGAGCGGCGAAGCCGGGTCTAGATTGCGGATTCCGTAGTCGTGGGTAGCCGGGTCAGGGTTGGAGAGAGCAGTGTAGTCGATATCCAGGCTGGGGTCAAGGCAGGCAGCACAGGAGCGATGATCGGGGAAACAGGCTGGGGTCGGCACCAGGGAAGGCTTCAGCATAGGGCCTTCAGCAATTTTCTGGCAATAGAAATTTGTACCAAATACAGAAGAATTTACAATGCATCTGATCTCAGACGCACTAATTAGAGAGGGTTGGAGATCCTTACAATGTATCTGATCTCAGACGCGCTAGGGTTGAGAGTTCCTCGGAATTTTAGCAATACTCATAGTGCAGGAGGCGATGGGCATGCCGGGGGCATGGCTATGATGTCACAGAGCTTGTTCGCCGTGATTGGCTGAACCGCTCACGTGATGCAGCCGCCACTTGAAAAGACACATTTTTTGTCTTTTCAAAAACGTGGTTGCTCCATAGTGCGTGTGCACGAACTAAGAGCAGCCACGAGGGATCCTGCACTTAGTGCTTGGTGCGTGCGCGCACACGTGCCATCGCACACAGTATAAGCTCAGCCTAATATGCAATTGGTCCCAAGAACAGCAAAAAGGTTCCTGAATTCAGATCCCTCAATAAGGAGAACACAGGGGGAGCATTTGCTCATGTAGAAGTTACTACAAAATCAAGGATAGTGCACTTAATCTTGAGGATGAGTAGACTAAGGGGAAATGAGAGAAAGACGCTCTTTATTGAAAAGGTAGTGGATACCTGGAACAAGCTCTCAGCAAAACTGGTGGATTCAAACATCTCAACCCCCCCCCCCCCCCCAGAAAAATGCTGTTGATGGGCGCTAGAGAATTTTAAAGATGGAAAAAAATAAGGATCAAATAGGGTTTAAAGTTTTATAGTTTGTATAGAAAATTCCAGTTGAAGAGACAGTTTTAATTCTCCGTGACAGGATCAGTACTGTAAAAATAATATTTTGTGTTTATATTTATTTCTAACCATATCGATTAAGTTGAGGTAAGCTACAAAACTCCATATGACTCATGTCCAGAAACTTCCATCATATCTCGCTTGCCAAATATATCTTTCATCTAAATTATAAGGGGGTAGGAGGGTAGGGGGGGAAGGGGGTAGGAGGGTGTTCATTCATTTCATCCTGCTTAGTGTATTTAATGTCATTGCTCTCTTCTGATTGGCTGAGCGGAGGTCTTCCCCATGGTCCCTGCCTGTGTCTATGATTTTGCACTCCTTCCTATTCCGTCTACAATTCAGTTTTTCCGTCCATCAAGGGAGAACGCATTTCCTCACTATCAACGCTTAATAGTGTCATTATTTATTCCTGGGATATCTGTCTGGGCGAGCCAAGGTATCCAAACTTGCACTTGTTTCTTTAATGCATAGCAAACCTTATTTTGTTTGCCCTAAATTTGTGGTGTATCACAATACCACATTTCTAATCTGGAGCATGTCTCCATCATTGGGAAGAAGTTTATAACCCAGCCAAAGGTGGTGACTTCACCTGAGATCCATTTACAGTGACTCCGTGTCTAAGTGCTTTCATTGAAGACCTAACGTGATAACAGGGATGTGCATGGTTTTTAAAAGCAGGGTAACTTTGTTATCCAAAACCTTTTGCTGATACCTAAACCTGAGTTACACAATTAAATGCCCATCAAGTTCCAAAGATCGTAGGGAGATTAAAATCTGCTTTTTCTCTAACTTAATTAAGATGGAAAACGCAGCAACTCATTGCTTTGTAGGGTTATACATGTCCCATTTATGAAATGTTTAAATCCCCTTTGTTAACCCCCGCAACAAACTGCAGCACAATACATTGTAAACCCATCTGAAGAGCTTAAACCATTGCAAACTGGGGACGCCCTGTTTGATGAACACTCCATAAACTGTAATGAAGTAAAACAGTGTACAGTATGAGAGTATATTGCTTATATCTGTCTATTGTGAGGCACCCAATAATTAACTGTGCTGATGCTACTGTCTTCCCTAATGCCTTCTAACCCCTTACCTACACCATTGAATAAAGCCATATACAAGGCAAGGACCTTATCATCAGTCCTAAATATGGATTAAGGGCAGTAGGGGTGTGCATCACACAAAATTATCTTTTTGTTCATTTTTGGACAAGTTGCACAGATTTTACCTTTTTAACTTGTATCTTTTTTTTTACACAGGAGTGTAGAGTAAAGTTAAGAAGAAACCTATGAGGCTTTCAAAGCTTTATACACTATAATTTTATCTGTGAAGAACTGTAATGTTGGTCCTCTAAAAGGTATGACAACATCCAGTACATTGACGCTGATTTCCGAAGGAAAATCTGTTGGAGGCTAAAAGTGTATGAAGAGGCTAAGGGTCTCATGCACTAAGCGCCGAAAAAATGTTTTCGGCAAGTGTTGCCGATAGGCATGATTTTGGTGATTTGCCCTCGCAGTATTCAGTAAGGGCCGAATCCATGCCGAATCTCTGCGAAAGCAAAACGCTGATGAGCCGGTGATAAAAAATCCTGGCTCCCGATAACCTGGCGATAGGCCGTTTCTGCTGATATATGTTTGCAGCAGAGAGAGAACCGCCACTCTCTCTGTGCAAACATCGGCACATTAAAAACATATCAAAACAACTTTTACTGATAGTGTACATGTGCAGGGGGTCTCTGGAGCTGAACCGCATTGGTTTCAGGTCCGGGGACCCCCTGCTTGCCAAGATACAGGCCCCTTTATGAGGTGCCGGTATGCCTCTGCATTTAAATGTCCCGATCACGTGACCGCGGAATGTAAACAAAGCAGAGGGATACTGTCACCCCCTAAAGTGGCCTGTATCTCGGGAAGCAGGGGGTCCCCGGACCTAAAACCAAAGCGGTTCAGCTCCGGAGACCCTCTGCACATCTACACTATGAATAAAAGACCCATATCAATAAACAATCATTCCTTACCTTTGCGGCTATGTGCTATGGTAACGAAGCAGCATGAATGTATTTTTAATAATATTGTACATTGAGCAGGGGGTCCCCTGAGCTGAACCGCATTGATTTGTGGACCAGGGACCCCCTGCTTCCCGAGTTACAGGCCCCGGTATGTGTCATCGGGTGGCAGTGTCGCCGCCATCTTTATAGCATCCCATTCGCGCTGTGCCCGCTATAAATATGGCGGCGACACTGTAACCGATGCCCCAAACCGGGGCCTGTAACGCGGGAAGCAGGTGTTCTCTGAGCCACAAATCAATGCGGTTCAGCTTAGGAGACCCCTTGCTTCCGCACAATATTATTAAAATACATAAATGCTGCTTCATTACCATAGCAGATAGCCGCTAAGGCAATGAAGGGGTTAAGGCAGAATAGCATGTTTATTGGGGACATTTGCCCCCAATAAACATTGCAATAAACAACATACACCCCCTGTGTATTTAAAATACATAAACACCAATCAATACATTAAATACATAAAGGACTCACCCATTTCCAGCTGCCATGATGAAGGCCATCCTCATCTTCATCCTGGCCATGCCCCCTCCGCTGCTGCAAAACATACACAAGAATAAAAACATCCAATGTAATGTTCCCTAACCCCTTAATCACCATAGCGGTTATTAACCGCTACAGTCATTAAGGGGTTAACCCACCCTCACCCACCACTCGGGAGGCCTACATACCCTCCCACACTAACCCCCCACCCCGTGAGGCCTAACCACCCTCACCCACCACCCACAAGGGAGGCCTACCCACATACCCTTGGGGCCAATACCCCCTCCCCCCACCCCCAGTACCCACAATAAAAACAATACACAGCCCCACATTAAACATCATTCTATTTATTAAATACATTACCCACCCCCTATGCCCCCCCATAAATACATGATTTATCCTTTTACATACAGGGTTCATACCCCAGCCCCACGCGAGTCCCCGGCGGGCTGGCGGGTCACCTGACAGACCTACAGGGTACCAGCAACATGTTTCACTACGGGTCCGCGGTACCCCCCCCAGGATTGAATTACTTAATTGTTTAATTGTTATGGATGGAATGTAAATTGTTTAGGGATTTAATTAATGAATGCTAATTGATTTATGGTTACTGGATTGGTTTAAATAGTATACTTGTTTGGATGTATTGGTATTTTTTTTGGAATATGTTATTGTTAACATTCATTTGCAGAATGTACATGGTGCATAGATTGTAAGCATGATGTATAGCATGTAAATGCAATGTTTTGAGTGGCATTTGAGAATTTTAATTGGCATTTGATGTTTTTGATTGGAAGATCAGATTGGATTATTAAAGGAAATTGATTTTATTGTAGTGTGTCTGTATCGAGAAGTGGTATTTGTAGTACAGCATGTTTTTGATAACCCTTCTACATTTATTTGTATATTGGTTCATCATGTGTTTGTATATATATATATATATATATATATATATATATATATATATCTGCAGTGTTCGACAAACCTATACATTTGCTCGCCCCAGGCGAGGGGATTTAACCCCTGGGTGAGTAAATATTGGCCCAAGCAGCACACGTTTGGTACTAGGTGGCGAGTAGATTTTTTTGTGTGGCGAGTAGATTTTTTGGTGATTTGTCAACCACTGTATATCTGTATATATATATATATATACAGATATACAGTGGTTGACAAATCACCAAAAAATCTACTCGCCACACAAAATGGCGATGCATGATGAAGCCACTGTACAAATGAATGGGTGAAGGGTGGGTATCGGGCCAGTGTGGCTTAACCCCTTAATTACCTTTGCGGTTATTATCCGATAAGCTGTTTAAGGGGTTAATTGATATCTGCATGTAATTGCAATGTATTGGCTATGTATTGGCTATGTATTTTGTGGGCAACGAAAGACAAGGATGTTGCTGGCGACGGGGCTTCTTATTGATGAGGTTAGTAGTACTTTATTTATTTTAATATGCTAGTTAATGTGTTTAATAATGGGCAAATAATCTATTATCCCTATCTGGATAATAGTTATTTTGCACATTATTGTACTGTAGGTGTTGGGGGGGGGGGGGGGTGGGGGGGATGTATGTATTGAATGTATAGGCCAGGTTTATTTATTTTACATTCAGGGTTTGTGACACCTGCGGGGATGAACCGGTGGTCCCACATCTGTGGGTGTACCGCGGTCCCGTAGTCTGCAGGGAAGAACCGGTGGTCCCACATCCGTGGGGGCACCGCGGACCCGTAGTGAGCACTCGTGAGTTCCCCAGACCCCCGTGAGAACCACCCGAGGCCCCGCAGACACCTGTGGGTCTGACCCGGGGCTCCCAGACATCCGCGGGCCTACCGTGGGGATCCAATTGTGGCCCACGGTGACCCAAGGAGACCACCTGAGGGCCATGGCACTTGGCGGGACCCACCAACAGGCCTCCAGAACCTGTGTGAAACATGTTGCTGGTACCCTGTAGGTCTGTCAGGTGACCCGCCAGCCCGCCGGGGACTCGCGTGGGGCTGGTGTAAGAACCCTGTATGTAAAAGGATAAATCATGTATTTATGGGGGGGCACAGGGGGTGGGTAATGTATTTAATAAATAGAATGATGTTTAATGTGGGGCTGTGTATTGTTTTTATTGTGGGTACTGGGGGTGGGGGGAGGGGGTATTGGCCTCAAGGGTATGTGGGTAGGCCTCCCTTGTGGGTAGTGGGTGAGGGTGGTTAGGCCTCACGGGGTGGGGGGCTAGTGTGGGAGGGTATGTAGGCCTCCCGAGTGGTGGGTGAGGGTGGGTTAACCCCTTAATGACTGTAGCGGTTAATAACCGCTATGGTGATTAAGGGGTTAGGGGACATTGCATTGAATGTTTTTATTCTTGTGTCTGCTTTGCAGCATCGGTGGGGGCATGAACAGGATGAAGATGAGGATGGCCTTCATCGTGGCAGCCGGACATGGGTGAGTGCTATATGTATTTAATGTATTTATTGTGCTTTATGTATTTAAAATGGGCACATTCACTATTATCCATTTGTGGATAATAGTAATTGTGCCCATTACTATACTGTATGTGTTGGGGGGGGGGGGTTATTTATAAGTATGTATGTGTTTTGACATTAATTGGGAGGGGGGCACATAATTGGTACTGCAGGCCTGCGGGTAACACCCGAGGGCCCCCGCCGGCCTATAGTATCATTGATATGCATATATGTGTATGTTAGGGGGGTATAGGGGTTGTTGGGGTAATATAATATATATATATATATATATATATATATATATATATTTATTTATTTATTTATATATATTTATTTCTTTAGTGTGGGGCTGTTGTGTGTGAATTTTTTTTATTGTGGGTAGTGGGGGGGGGGGGGGTGAAGGGGGTATTAGCCCCAATGGTGGTTGTTTAGGGCTTGCGGGTGGGTAGTGGGAGGGCTTAACCCCTTCATGACCGTAGCGGTATTAACTGCTACGGTCGTGAAGGGGTTAAGTGCACCCGCAACCCCCCCGCAAGCCCTAAACAACCACCAATGGCCAAATACCCCCTTCACCCACCCCCGCTACCCACAATAAACCTGGCACGGCGGGTTAACCCCTTCATTGCCTTAGCAGTTAGCCGCTAAGGTATTGAAGTGGGCTTTACATGCATTTTTCCTGCCTCGGATGCATGCCGGGGGCTCCGGTGCTGGTATCAGCTCCGGAGACCCCCGGCATCAATCACAGACAGGAAAAAGGCCTGATTTTTTCTAAGTGTCACCATTGCCGATGCTTCTCCCCACCGACCCACCAACTTTGAGTTGGCGGGACGATTTGCCGAAAAAATGGCTTTTCGAGAGTGCCGATCAGCACCGATAAGCACCGAAAACATGATCGGGGCTATTAGAATACAGCCGATTTAAAAAAGTGGTGAAAGGTGCCAAAAAGTGGCTTGCTGCCGATAATTTTTTATCGGGAAGAAAAAATGCCGATTTGGCCAAATTATCGGCGCTTACTGAATACCAAAGCCGTTTTGTGGCGATAAAAAACTTTTCGGCGCTTTGTGCATAGAGCCCTAAGTAACAACGCACACCGCAAGATGTTCAGCCATTCCCCTAAAAGATAATAGCACAGCAGAATGGGAATGCACTGGTGTCATAAACCTGGTTGTTCCTTGGGTCCCTCAGAACCCAGCCGCATGTCAAGAAGTTCTTTTAAACCCAAAATGTTATCTCTTTTCAGAGGGAATAACTCTACTGGGCTCATTTAACAAAGTTTTCCCCCGATTTTGCAGCCGGGATTCGGAGGGTGTCAAAGTAACATTTTCTTTGCTTGTCATGCAGGACACTCCCCATTGCATTCTCAGAATCAACAGCTTCGTACACTTCAACTACGCCTCATCTGGGTAGAAGCTAATCATGCAGATTCTAATATTTGCACGGTCTGGATATACTGTACAGCTCAGTTTAGGCCTTTAACATTTACAAGGCTATGTAGGTTTACAGTAATGTGCTTATGGTTATGTTTTACTATTCTGCCCTTTAGAATATGTCAGATTTAATAAACATAATTTTTTGCTTAAGTTTGATACCTTTGATGCAAGTTTCATAGGCAGAATAGGTCAATGGCAAATCATGAGATAATTTATGCTAATAGAGGGGAGAAAAATTAATCCAAGGGATGCATATATTAATATGTACCATTATCATACAGACACCACGGGTTGCTACAGCATAACCTGTTACAATATAACGCAATATATTTTGTGAGCCGAAAGTTGCTCCTCCTACTTCTTCATACGGCTCCCAAAATGCGTGCTGACGCTCATGAAGTTAAAGCAACCAAAACTGCGAGAAAAATCCCACTTTGAGGATGCACAGGATGCATTTTGTATTATGTTTTGGACAATTATCCCACCTGTGGACTTAATACATAGTCACCATACTCTCCAGCAGTAGAAACCTTTGTGACTGTTTAGATTCTGCCATATGCTTCTCTGAGTATAAACAAATGGATGTCACCATCACAGCATGGCTCTCGTAGAAAGCGGCAGGCAGAGATATATATTTACTCGCACTTAGACAAAGTGTGGAAAGGCCAGGACCAGCCTTCTGTCTGTTTTATGTAATGAAACTGGCAGTTTTCTCTGCAAAATTACTCAACATATTGAAGACAAAAGTTGAAACTGAGAATTTCTTAAACAAGTTAAACACCAAAATAAAAAAGTGAAGACGAAGACTGACCTGCTTCAATCTGGTATCCATTCCTTTGCCGTCTGTCACTAATGAAACTTTTCCTAATCATTAGTGGGTCGCTCCAGTGATTCCCCAACTCATGATGAATTCTACTGCACCCCGGTCTGGCTGCTGGGGCTGACGTAATATATGAAAGTCCTGGTTATACTGTAGGGTACGCTAACCTGCTTTTTATCTGCAATAAGCTGGCTCACTCAATTTGTGTTGAAACTTACATTGAATCCCTGAACATATCCTCTTTTGCAATATGCTGCAGCGAAAAGATTAAATAAAGGGTCTCAAACTCAGTCCTCGATGGCCAACAGGCAAGGTTTTATGGATATCCCTGCTTCAGCACAGGTGGCTCAATCGGTGGCTCAGTCAAAGAGTGAGCCACTGATTGAGCCACCTGTGCTGAAGCAGGGATATCCATAAAAGCTGGCCTGTTCGTGGCCCTTGAGGACTGAGTTTGCGATCTCTGGATTAAATCAGCAAAGCCCCTTTCTAGCCACATGGCCCAAAAGGTCCAGTTTTGGGTCCAAGTCAGCTGTTATCAAACCCCTCCTTACGGAACACAGGCTACCCCAGCTTTTTGGAGCTACCACTGTACCTGCACAGTGGTAAATGTGAATAATCCGCATAAAATCTGAAGGAGCGTCTCAGTGAGTAACGGCACTAACTCTAAAAACATTGAGCCAAATAAGGGCATAACGATCCTTTGTGCTGCACACTTTAGCTGCCCCCAAAGAAAAATGAGGTAAAGTGAAATTGGCATTAAAATAATTTTCATTGAATCTTTATTCTAAAATACAAGGAATTGTCGCAAACAATATTAAAAACACTTAAAAGTGTGAGGGGGTAATAGTCAGATCTAGAGGTAGGTGCTCTATCATGAGGTCACAACTCCTATACATATAATATGCAATCTATGGTTGTTTTGAACCCTGTAAGTGTTGAAGCTAGTTGCCTCTGGTATTGTGTTGAGAACAGTGTTACATGGTTCCCTTATATTAATCAGACACTGTGAGGATATATGGTGTCGATCTGAATACCTGTGTATTTGTAAATACCACCTGTGAGCAATTTGTCAGAGCTCCCTGCTTGACATAGTAGTTGTATGTTCAAGATTTTCCCATTTTTGCTTTTTAGTATGAAGTCCCGAAGAAGTGGGGATAGTATAATAACTATTTAGGGTTTTTTGGAGCTGTATTTGAATTCCCCAAAAATTATTCAAAATCCTCTCTAATTAGGTGGTTCCAGGATGTAGCAATGTTTTTGTGAAAACATGCTAAGATGGGGCGTTTGTAATAAGTTCCCACACTACTGGCCTATGTCGTGTTCAAGAAGTGGTCACAACCGGGGGAGCCTCTTTTTCTCCCTTTTTCTAATGGTCAATGCAGGGTAGTTATAGAATAGGGTGACCAGACGTCCCGGTTATTGCAGGATTGTCCTGTTTTCTTACATTTTGCCCTATTGTCCCGTCGACTTTTTAAAAAGTGCCGGCAAGAGCTGATAAGTGTGGGTCGTTCACGCATGCGCGGTCAGTGCCGGCTGTTTGCAACAGTTGTCCCTGTTTTTCACTGGGAAAAAATGGTCACCTTATTATAGATGTAGCCATGCATAACAATGTCTACAGTCATCTCTCCTGCTGGCAGCAAAACCTGGTAAGTTACAGGAATGCCAGCAGTAATCATGGAGGTTTGCCCTCACACGCTGGTGATGTGCCCTATGTATGGATGGGAGTGGCTACATGCTCTGAGTCCATGATTAGTGACATCAAAGATGTGCCTGCCTCCTGAGGTATATAAGGCACTGCACTGCCAAAAGTTAGTGTGTGTTGCTGCGGTTGGATGCTGCAAGGTGAAGGCGAAGCAGCAAGTTCTAAGGTGCCCACTAGTGCAGTAACTAGTGGCACCGATATATATATATATATTCAGTTATAAAAGGCCAACTGTGTCCAGGGACCTGGCACAGGGGTGATCTCCCTGCGGGGAGAGGGAATCCCACTCCATTGGGAGGGCGTACCTTTTAAAGGGAGCACAGAGCAATGTGCGGCTGAAGCGATGACTGTGAGGGGCAGCTGGCCCACATCACCACGCACAATAAATATGGCTTGTTCAACGAGAACCCCATGGTGTGAGTCTGCAATTACTCTCCAGGGGCCCTCACCACCAAGAAGGAGTTCCTCATCAGGACCATTTACCTGCGGACGCATAGATCCTGATGAGGTGGAGGCGCTGCACATGATATAGGTAGGACTCGCACCCACTACCTCAGCTGCCTGTCTGGCGTGACATCCCCGAATACCATCATGCGGGAGACTCAGGAGTCCTGTTGTCTACAGGTGCACCACCAGACACGAACATGTAATGGGGGCTGGATAGACCACAGGGGCCAATATGAGATTGGGGGGGGTCAGACCAGAGGGAACAAGCGTTACATAGAAATAGAATTTGACAGCGGATAAGGACAACTTGGCTCACCGAGTCTGCCCATTGTCCTGTCTGCTGTAAAACCGCAGGCTCTCTTTGACCCTTGGCTTTCACCAACCTCATCAACAATGTAACCTCTGACAAGGAGTAGGTATGCGAGAACCTGCTGGGATTCGACTTGCTGCTGTTCCTTTCAAACTTTCCTTTTTGTTTGAAAACCAGCAAAAATGTTGATCAAATTTTTGGCACAAAACATTTTAGCAGAAACGGCGCAAGTTCTTAAAAATGATATATTTTGCTTTTTTTAAAAGTGGCAAAATAGCAGCCCCGCGACTGTTTGATCGAATTTCGAAAGTGAAAGCGTCTGTAAAACAAATTCATATGTGATGCGTACTGTGCACTACACTGTAATTGTGAAGTCCTTTGGGCCCCTTTGGGCCCCATTGGGAGAAAAGCACTATATGAAAATAAAAAGTTATTATTATTTATTAAAGTAATCCATATGAATCGACCATGTAATGCCTATTGAATTTTTAGCGTTAAGCATACTTGTTGCAAACTCCTGTGAAAAATGAGTACATTTCTAGCTGGGAGCCTATTCCACACATCCACCACACCTATCCATGAAGATGCACTTCTTCACATTACCCCTCAGCATAACACCCTCCAGCTTCAGAGCAAGGCCTCTTGTTCTAGCACTTCTCTTTCTATGACATATACATTCCTCTTGTACTTTGTTGAATCCGTTTATGTAATGTACATTTTCTATCTTGTGCCCCCTCTCCCATTTCTCCTCCAAGCTAGACATATTGATTCCATTCAGACTTTCCTGATATGTTTTATGATGTATACCATTCACCATTTTCATAATCTTTTTTTGCACACTCTCTAACTCACGTCTTTCTCAAGATGTGAACCCCCAGAACTAAACCCCGTACACTGGGTGAGGTCTTCCCAATGCTCTCTACAGTGGCATCCCCTCCCCTATCTTTTTTGCTGCTAATACCTCTCCCTATACAACCTATCTTCCTGCTGGCTTTCCCCATTGCCATTTGCACTTTTTGGCATTACATTGTAGTTGCCACACTTGACCATTCTCAGTGTCAGATTTCCCATTAGGCCCGGGCCTAGGGTGGTAAAATTTGGGGCAGAAAAAATTGCTGCCCCCATATGCTTTCGCCGCACTCTCGGACCTGTCGGACCTAATGGGAATGCACTTGCCTGTGCGGCCGCCTCCTTCCTGCTGCCCTGTTCTCCTTTGGAATCCCAGCATCAAATGATGCTGTGGACATTACGAACGTGGCGTCACATAGCATCTCATTGTCATGGCAACGTGACGTCGTGATGTCAAATGACATCATGATGATGCATTTCGATGGCAACGCTCCACCATGCGACTTCACATTCATGATGTCCGCAGTGACATTTGACGCTGGGATGCTAAAGGAGCAGGAGGGCGGCAGAAAGGAGGCGGCCGCACAGGCAAGTGCCTAGGGGCGGCGAATTTACCATTCTGCTAATCTACCTACATCATTAATCATTCTGTTTACCCCTCCTAGAGTGTCAACTCTGTAGCAGATTTTAGTGTTACCTGGAAAAGGCATACTTTACCTTACAGACAATTTATTATGTCACTAACAAAGGTATTAAAGGGCACGGGTCCCAATACAGATCCCTGACGTACTCCACTGGTTACCTTCCCCTCCTCTGACTATTCTCCATTTACCACAGATCTCTGTCACCTATCCTGCAATCAATGTCTAATCCAGTCAACCAGTCCAATCCCAAGCATTGCAACTTGTTTACCAGTCTATGTGGGACAATGTCAAAGACCTTACTAAAATCTAAATACAGGCATACCCCGCATTAACGTACGCAATGGGACCGGAGCATGTATGTAAAGCGAAAATGTACAGGTAGGGAGCCAGTATTGCTGTTCAGGATGTGCTGACAGGCGCATGCGTGAGCTGCCGTTTGCCTATTGGGCGGTATGTCCTTACTCGCGAGTGTACTTAAAGTGAGTGTCCTTAAACTGGGGTATGCCTGTAACCCTACCTCTCCACAGGAAGAAAATGCCTGACAAGTCAACTTCAAAAATGTTATTGTTGGGAAAATGTGAACAAATACTTATACGTTGATTGTTTTTAAAAGTTTTGAACTTTATTTTCATAACCAGTGTTTCCCTGGAAAACTTTTATAGCCGTATTTGGACGTTTACCACCTTTGATATCTGTTAAGGTTTGTCCTGCATCCTTTTTTTTTTTGTGAAGTAATAGTTTAAGTGGATAACAAATGTTAAAATAAAAAAAAAAGGTTGTTATGAAACACAGAAATGACACAGGCTATCCATCTTCAGGCGGAGGGAGTAGCAGCGCCGAAAGAAACCTGTTCGATATTGGATGGCCTTTCACTTGTACAAATGATACCACAGCAACTTCTTTTTTACCAAGTTATAAAAATTCCAGCAGCACGATAAATTGTAAGACAAAACGGAGAAAAATTCAATTTAACAAGAATCTTGTAACTTTTCACTTAAGGAGTGCTTAGTCGTGAGACAAGGCAGGAGGAATGGGCGCTATGTCAAACATCAATACCGCGGCCTGCTCCTTCGAGATTGCCCTTGGAATCGAAACCATATTTTACACCCCCGAGGGAAATTTAGTACAAGTGCAGCAAATTTTTCTTTCATCTTGCTGATAGAGCGTCTCTCTGAAGCCAAAAAAGTGTAAAGATTATTTATACAGTAGAACATATATTATTTTTTTTCCTTGACAGAAAAGCATTTTGATAGCAAAATCTGCTTTTGTACTTACACACACGTGCACAGAGACAGATGCTGAGCTGGTGTGATCGATGTCAATATTCCAGTGGTTTTATTGCAAAAGGAATTTATGGTCTTCAGTGCAGGTGGGGACCCTAAATATAAATATATTGCAAGGCTGCGCTGGTCTCTCCAGCAAACATGATACTTAACCCTTTAATTAAGCGACTCATGTCTCCCTGTGCCTCAGACAGCAAAATTAAATTATTAGCTCTACAGGCAGGGATTTGATTTCCTGCAAAATTCTATGTACAGTGCTGCATACACTATCAGAGCTATATATAAGACACACACATTATTATTGTCAGATTGCCATGAGTTTTGGCGTTAAATATCTTTATAAAGAGGATTGTGGGAGGAGTGTTTTATGAGAATTCCAATTCATCCAGCAGATCTTTTTAACTTGAATGATGGAATAGTTGTAGTCTCTGTAGTTTAGAAGTGTGGGCCAAACTGGAGTCTAGTTTGGAGTGTTACAGTAAGTACAGAATGAGTTCACATACAGCACAAGAGCCAGTCCAGATGTGTGATTTGGGAGCACTTTACAGAGCAGGCAGGTAAGATGCTGACTGTTGTCTTTGTAGTGTCTTTTCCCATGTAAGTATCCACACAATTTGTGGTGCTTTGTAGTGAACTCTACCTGAAGCAAAACAGCACCAGATTTAATAGAGGAAACAATTCAGTGCTGTCAAGGAATGAATCTGGTGCTAGAATTTTGCTCCACAAGATGCCAAGAAAGTAGAACCGAACAAAAATGCAGACCGGTTTAAGAACAAGTTAAAAAGCTACTGTCAAGTTTATCTATTTTCAACTCCCATAGCTTACAATAATTCTCAGCACTTTCCCTTACTGTATGTAGGAAGCAGGATTAATGGAAAGCAGACTGGAATCCCCACACAACAGCACGAGCAGAAATAGAGAAAGATTTCAGCACACTGAAAATAGATCATGGCCTACAGGGATATTTACTAAGTGGTTCTATTCTATAAGACATGTACTGGTACCAGATGGCACCTCAAAGCCCAATCAAGTCAATGGGCCATAAAGGGCCACATTATAAGCAGTGCCTGAAGGAGTCTAATAGAGTAGCATTGCTTAGTAAATATGGCACAACTTCATTTTCTAATGGTCATACAAGAATGTATCAGCGTCGCATACTGTAATTCCCCGAGTTAGGCTACAGGTACCTGTCCAACAATCTGATACACTTTATATCAGTGGTTCCCAATGGAAGGTCCTCAAGGACCCCTAACAGTCCAGGTTTTAAGGACATCCCTGCTTCAGCATAGGTGGTTCGGTCAAAATGATTGACCCACCTGTGGTAATGTGAGGATATCTTTAAAGCCTGGTCTGTTAGAGGCCTTTAAGGACTGGAGTTGGTAACCACTGCTTTATACAGTAGGATGCATTTCAAGCATTGTCATTTTTTTTAAATTGTGTCATTTTTCAGCTAATGTAATATTGACAGTGAGGAGTTATAACAGTGAATGCTTGTAAATCCAGACCCCTCTCCCCCCCTTTACTTCTCTACCCCCAGCCATTTTGGTCACCCCTGTTTCCACTTCCAAAAAGTCATATTGATTTTGTATACCAAAAATGCAGAGAGGCAAATATTTCAGCTGTTAAAATTAAACACTGGGGCCAAAAACATTTAAACTGTTCTCTTTCAAGAATTTCAAGGGCTTTCATTTTTAATCATTTTTTTTTCTCCTGCTACAATCCTATCTGCTTTAAGGGCACAAAGGATTAATGGATGCAGACACCAGCACGGTGACCTTTATTTTGCATTAAAAATGCTTACTTGAGCAGTCTGCTGTGGACCTTGAGAGCTGCTTTCTGCTGAATAATAAAACCTGATATCATGTAATGTTTCACATAGATTTGTTCATAAAAAAGGAACATTTCTCCATAAATTCCTTTAGATTAAAAAAAAAAAAAAAAGAAGGGAAACCTCTTTAGTTCAGGCCTCAGTATAGACACAGCAGAGGGTGCAGATGATGCTGTAAATGTGAATTATTTACAGCAGTTAGTATCAGGTCACTGAGAGTGAAAGATACTAAATTAACCCAGTTAATGCCAGATGTGTCACATGTCTTTGCCTCTCTCTCATATTCAGCTGTAATGATCTCATACTATAGGCTTCCACTCAACATACAGTACTCCAATGAAACCCTCACAGCATTCCTCCAGAGCTAAACTCCATCGGAATGAAAGGATAAAACTTTGCCTAATTCAATAAATATGTTTATGTAAGATTTTTTTGCCACATCTGGGTGACTGTTGCTGGTGCTAAAGAGTTAATAAATATGAATAATTAAAGGGTGTGTCACATCATCTAGCCAGGTGTTATATGCAACTCTTATCTACTGTACGTGGTGGTCATAATATAGATAGTTACAGTATAAGTGAAATCTGTGCAACTTTCCCCATTATCGCTGGACTTAACAGTTTATTGAACAGCATGTGAATAATTTATTTAGAGAAAATGACTATTGCATGCAGATTTCCATCATTATCAAAGATTCCTTCTCTTGAATGAACAATGTCACTTTGTAGACATGTTCAAACAAGAAAATAATTAATTTAATAATTTTTTGCAAGGAAAAAAAACCCACTTGTTTCTGCTAAGAAAATTGTTTTTACTAGAGCATATTCATGATGCATTACTGCAGTCTCACTCATAGGGGCTTATTCTAGTAGCTTTGAAATGTCACTTAACGCATCTAAAGTACACTTAACAAGCGACTTCGCATGTTTTGCTATTCTGTAAGCCGTTATCGCATGTCCAAATGGCCTGTAAACGGCTTCCTTTTTAGAGGCGTTGTCACTCTTGCTCTGACAATCCGATCTGTTGGGCAAAAAAGGGAGAAACACAATTTGTTTTGCCTACAACTGCTATTCTCGTACCTCAATTATGCAAATCGCGCCAGAGCCTGAAATGGGGAGAGGAGGATCTCCAAATGACCCAGCATGTACCCAGCATGTACCTGGGTCTAGTTGGTGATTGCCCCAGATTTGTTTTAGAATACTCATCGGCACTACAGTATATGTTCCCTCAAATAACAAATAAGTAATATGAGGATAAAGACTGAAGCTCCCTGAAGGAGGGGAGATAAGTCTGTTTTTTGCTACCCCTACCGGGTCAAGTGTTGAGGTGAGTTCCGGAAGCCCACTCACGTCAACGGTCGGGTCATGTGGGCCCTGCTTCAGAGTCACGGGTCATCGCTTCATGGACCTTTGACATTTAACTGTTTTAGCGAGCACTCTGGCAGGGTTAGCACTTACCAATTCTTTTATGATTAAATAAAAAGCCGCGGCTTCGTACCTCCAGGCCTAGTCTTTACATTATTTGTGTGTTATTAATGTGGGGTTCTGGGTCCCTGGGATGGAGGGGAGCTCCCTTGCAGTGTCCCAGTACATGTCACATTGACTGTTAGCACCGTCTCTCCATTGGCTAGTTCTTCGTAATACATGAAAGGTTTTGACTACATATATAACTTTTATATGCTACAATATAAAATATATTTCCGATTAACTTTCTACACTTATCTACCTGACAGAGAATTAGTTTGTACTCTATAGCTCCTGATATCTGTGATGCAACGTTCCACGGCTCTACAATCCAGGTGTAAAGGGTGAAAAGTCATGAGACCTGTGCCAGAAGTAAGAGGAATGATGTATGTTTTCAGTAGTGTGCATCATCCAGGGAAATTCATATTCCCATCAGGTTTTATCTTGGCACTTCATTGCTTTGCCTAATCTGACTGATAATAGTCCATAAATGGATCATTGAGCTGAAATGTTACCAATTGGAAACCAGTGTGAAATATAGCAAGGCTGCAACTATTAACCCATTCACTTAAGTTTGTGCAGACCAGGTATTTATCTTTATTTTTCAATCACCTTCACCTAGGGTTGCCAGGTTGCTTCTCCAAAAATACTGGACACCTGGCAACCCTACCTTCACCATCTCATATACCGAGCTGCAAAATTATCAGTTGGTTTTCTATTTAGGAACAAGAAAAGAAAATACTGAAGGTATCTTATACTATATTAGTGAAAGCACTGTATGTTTGCCTGCCTGCCTGGATGTCCGGTGTCCCTAGGGGAAATCTCATTGGTCCCTTGGCCCGCCCGCCCCCGCACACCTCTCATTGGCCTGAGGCGGAGTGACGGGCCAAAGGACACACAGGGACACACACACACACACACAGGGACACACACACACACACACACACACACAGGGACACACACACACACAGGGACACACACACACACACACACACACACACACACACAGTGACAGACACACACACACACACACACACACACACACACACACACACACACACACACACACACACAGGGACACACACACACACACACACAGGGACACACACACACACACAGTGACACACACACACACACAGTGACAGACACACACACAATGACAGACACACACACAGTGACACACACACACAGTGACAGACACACACACAGTGACACACAGTGACACACACACACACAGTGACACACACAGTGACACACACACACACACACACACACACACACACACACACACACAGTGACACACACACACACACACACACACACACACACACACACACACACACACACACACACTGTTACATACATTAGCGGGGCTCACAGTTAGCAGCACCCGCGCGCACCTCCTCCTCTCCCCGTGTCTCCCGCGCTTTCACCCCGACCCCCCCTCCCCCGGCGCAGCTACAGTCAGCGGGGTACACACACACTATTATTACCCCTTCAGCGCCCCCCCCCACCCAGTGTCAGTGGCCGTGCGAGACCCCCCCTCTGTATCTCCCACCTCTCCCCCCCCACACATATACATGCCCCCCCCTCCCCGGCACTACAACTCACCCCTCCCCGGCGGGGGAACAGCCAGTGGCCAGGCAGTCTGCCTCGCGGCGCCGAGTGCCCAAGATGGCGGCGCCCGGGACACAGCGGGGGAGCGGCCACAACACGCTGCCTCCCGCCTCAGATCCACGTGGGACCTGCCGGATGGGTGAGTGAGCGGCCTTCACCTCCCCTCCACCCCCCCTTCACCTCTCCTCCACGACCCCTCCTCTCCAGTGTCAGTGTCTCCCCGATACGCCCCCCCCCCGGCACCGCTACAGTCAGCGGGGGAGCGAGCGAGCGCCCGGGACACAGCGGGAGAGCGGCCACAACACGCTGCCTCCCGCCTCAGATCCACGTGGGACCTGCCGGACGGGTGAGTGAGCGGCCTTCACCTCCCCTCACCCACCCCTCACCCCCCATCACCTCCCCTCACCCCCTTTCACCTCCCCTCACTCCACTTCTCCCTTCCACCCCCCTTCACCTCCCCATTTACCTCCCCCACCTCCAACCCCCTTCACCTCCCCTCCACCCCCCCCTTCACCACCTCCCCTCCACCCCCCCCCTTCACCTCCCTTCCACCCCCCCCTTCACACCTCCCTTCCACCCCCCCCTTCACCTCCCTCCACCCCCCCTTCACCTCCCCTCCACCCCCCCCCTCCACCTTCACCTCCCCTCCACCCCCCCTTCACCTCCCCTCCACCCCCCCTTCCCACTGCCTCCCCCCCTTCCCACCGCCTCCCCCCCCCCCTTCCCACCGCCTCCCCCCCCTTCCCACCGCCTCCCCTCCACCTTCCCACCGCCTCCCCCCCTTCCCACCGACCCCCCCCCCTTCCCACCGCCACCCCCCCCCTTCCCACCGCCTCCCCCCCCCCCTTCCCACCGCCTCCCCCCTTCCCCCCCTTCCCACCGCCTCCCAGCCCCCCTTCCCACCGCCTCCTCCCCCCCCTTCCCACCGCCTCCCCCCCCTTCCCACCGCCTCCCCCCCCTTCCCACCGCCTCCCCCCCTTCACACCGCCTCCCCCCCTTCACACCGTCTCCCCCCATCCCACCGCCTCCCACCCCCCCTTCCCACCGCCTCCCACCCCCCCCTTCCCACCGCCTCCCCCCCCCTTCCCACCGCCTCCCTCCCCCCCTTCCCACCGCCTCCCCCCCCCCTTCCCACCGCCTCCCCCCCCCTTCCCACCGCCTCCCCCCCCTTCCCACCGCCTCCCCCCCCTTCCCACCGCCTCCCACCCCCTTCCCACCGCCTCCCACCCCCCGCCATCCCACCGCCTCCCACCCCCCGCCATCCCACCGCCTCCCACCCCCCGCCTTCCCACCGCCTCCCACCCCCCGCCTTCCCTCCGCCTCCCCCTTCCCACCTCCTCCCCCTTCCCACCACCTCCCCCCTCCCCCCCCTTCCCACCACCTCCCCCCCTTCCCACCACCTCCCCCCTCCCCCCCCTTCCCACCGCCTCCCCCCCCCTTCCCACCGCCTCCCACCCCCTTCCCACCGCCTCCCACCCCCCGCCATCCCACCGCCTCCCACCCCCCGCCATCCCACCGCCTCCCACCCCCCGCCTTCCCACCGCCTCCCACCCCCCGCCTTCCCTCCGCCTCCCCCTTCCCACCTCCTCCCCCTTCCCACCACCTCCCCCCTCCCCCCCCTTCCCACCACCTCCCCCCCCTTCCCACCACCTCCCCCCTCCCCCCCTTCCCACCACCTCCCCCCCCTTCCCACCACCTCCCCCCCTTCCCACCACCTCCCCCCCTTCCCACCACCTCCCCCCCTTCCCACCACCTCCACCCTCCCCCCTTCCCACCACCTCCCCCCCTTCCCACCACCTCCCCCTTCCTCCCCCTTCCCACTACCTTCCCCCTCCTCCCCCTTCCCACCACATCCCCCCTTCTCTCCCTTTCCACCACCTTCCCCCTCCTCCTCCTTCCCACCACCTCCCCCCATCCCACCACCTCCCCCCTTCCCACCACCTCCCCCCTTCCCACCACCTCCCCCCTTCCCACCACCTCCCCCCTTTCCACCACCTCCCCCCTCCTCCCCCTTCCCACCACTTCTCCCCTCCCCCCCGCTCCCCTTCCCCCCCGCTCCCCTTCCCCCCCCCCGCTCCCCTTCCCCCCCCCGCTCCCCTTCCCCCCCCGCTCCCCTTCCCCCCCCCGCTCCCCTTCCCCCCCCACTCCCCTTCCCCCCCCACTCCCCTTCCCCCCCCCGCTCCCCTTCCCCCCCGCTCCCCTTCCCCCCCCGCTCCCCTTCCCCCCCCTCCGCTCCCCTTTCCACCCCCCCTCCGCTCCCCTTTCCACCCCCCCTCCGCTCCTCTTCCCCCCCCCCCTCCACCTCTTTTTCCCCTTTCCCCTCCCACCCCCTCCCACACTTCCACCCCCTCCCACACTTCCACCCCCTCCTCTAACCCTTCCCCCCCCTCCTCTAACCCTTCCCCCCCCTCCTCTAACCCTTCCCCCCCCTCCTCTAACCCTTCCCCCCCTCCTCTAACCCTTCCCCCCCTCCTCTAACCCTTCCCCCCCTCCTCTAACCCTTCCCCCCCTCCTCTAACCCTTCCCCCCCTCCTCTAACCCTTCCCTCCCCTCCTCTAACCCTTCCCCCCCCTCCTCTAACCCTTCCCCCCCCTCCTCTAACCCTTCCCCCCCCTCCTCTAACCCTTCCCCCCTCTCCTCTAACCCTTCCCCCCTCTCCTCTAATCCTTCCCCCCTCTCCTCTAACCCTTCCCCCCTCCTCCACCCCTTGCCCCCCTCCTCCACCCCTTGCCCCCCTCCTCCACCCCTTGCCCCCCTCCTCCACCCCCTCCTCCCCTTCCCGCCGCCCTTCGCCTTCATGCCCGCCTTACCGCCTCCCCACCCCCGCCTCTGCCTTTCACCCGCCCTTACTCCGGCCAAATCTGCCTTTCACCCACCGCCTCACAGCCGCTGCACGCACTCAACAGACACCCGCCACACTCGACACATACCTGCCGCCACACACACCTGCTGCCTCCCGCCCCTACGTACCGACATCACTGACCCACTGCCTCACACCCTAGCAGGACCCCCACTCACAGACAGCACTCACAACCCACGCGCCAGCCGCCGCCTCACACCCTTGCAGGACCCCCACTCACAGACAGCACTCACAACCCACGCGCCACCCGCCGCCTCACACCCTAGCAGGACCCCCACTCACAGACAGCACTCACAGCCCACGCACCACCCGCCGCCTCACACCCTAGCAGGACCCCCACTCGCACACAGCACTCACAACCCACGCGCCACACGCCGCCTCACACCCTAGCAGGACACACGACTCAGATTTTTACATCACTTATGGCACCAAAATATACATTGTACTGTGGTGTGGTTACAATAAACCATTTTTATACAACATCGTATTACATTTTCTTCCATCTTTCTTTTCAATATTATTATCCAACCTTTACAACAAACAGTCACCTATTGTTCCACGATTTATAAATAATACTACCTATTACGCATTTACATCCCGGGCAACGCCGGGTCTCTCAGCTAGTTAACTATAAAGAAATCCACTTTGTTGCACACCACCAAATTATAAATAATAACAAATAACTTTATTAATCAATGGATTACATAAAACATATATCACAGTACAAGTAGAACAGTGATCAAAATATACAGTGTATAGGCGTAGCTCCCACCTATGTTTGTTACTGTTACTGGTTGAAAAAATTCCAGGGTAAGAAGAACAAGATGATTGGACGATAAGATGGTGAACATCACAACCACATTGGCAGATGTGACCCTGTAGTTATTAAAACAGTACTGTTAGTGGCCGGTCCACGTATGCACCTCCCATTAACAATTATTTATATACTTTTGTCTATGACCTGGTAGTTTTAGTTGATCATTAGCCCCCTCCCCCCCCTATTTTTCTTGGTTTTCTATTTAGAAGAAACAGTAAATAATACTGTAATGTGTTCTTTTTTTTTACTGTTCAGGGTCGCTTCAAAATAGAGGTAATTTTAAATGGTTTAGAACAAGTTAACCCTTAAAGAGACGTCTCCTGGGCAATTCATGTCCATGCGCACCAAGTTCTGGTACAATTATGTTCTAGCCAGGTCTCTTAGCTAGGTAATAACCTGATTCTGCAGAAGGCAGCTTCCCCCACCCTACAGACTCCCTGAGTAGACACTCCCGTTGGAGTAGTACTCTAGATACACACTTGCAACTTGATTACATCTTTGTAATGTATTATTTATATTACATAGTATTTTTATTTATATACTGTAGAGCCAGCCAAGTATACAAGCGGCCCATACATACTAAGAGGTGTAAGACTTCTAGTGTTGGCTCAGTCATGTGAATAAATATAAATGGAAAAGGTGTATCCTACATAGAAGTAAACATTGGGGGATTGTAGTTTTTGAAGAGCTTACAATCAACGTGATGTGTTAGAGACAGGAGTACATAGAAGTGCACATTTTGTAGGGTCAAGTCAAGAGGGTAAATGTTTACGAAGTTAGTAATGATGTCATGGTATACTGCTATGGAAACGCTTCATTATAAAGATAACTTTTTAGGTGGACCTTAACGGTGGAAGAAAGGAAGTGTGGCGGATATTGAGTAGAAGAGAATTCAAGAGTTAGGCTGTTTTGCAAGAAATACCTATTGGTGGTTGGTGTTTGTGTCAAGGACAGATTCCTCTATCCTTCTGGATTTAATGTAGTGGGATCAGAGGAGCTCACATACAGTACCACCAAGAACCACAAGAGCTGTATGGGAGGGGAGTGACAGACAAATTCAAACTCAGTGGTGTTTATTGGGTAAACAAAACTGATAGCATAAGGTCTAAAACACACATCAAGTTACAGGCAGCCAAGGAGTGTGGACTTCTGCAAAACAGTGACCAAAGAGAGGCTGCGTGGCAGAGATCTGTTTGCTTCATAGACTGTAAGAGGATCTGATTCTCATGCTGGGAGTGTTGCTTTTGATCTGCTTGCAGACACAAAGCTACTTTGTAAGTCTGACCTGCATCAGAGCAGGTCAGGGAGACTCACATGAATCTGTTTAACAGTCACAAACTCAATTACACCAACAAAAACTTTATAGGATTGCAATTTTCCTTCTACCCCCACCTCAGTCTGAAATTCGTTTTAAGCACCACACAACAATTGACTAACAATGCTTTCTAATGCAGCCATATAAACAAGGTACAGTATTTATGTTTCCTCATTTACCTGATGACGAACCCTGTGAGGTTCGGAATCTTGCAACCTATTAACTACAGTATATGTTGGTGCAATAAAAGGTATTACTACCTACTTCTTCCTTTGTTACTTTATCTCAGTTTTGTAACTACAGTAGCCACTAGACACATCATTATTCACTTTATATTCTATGGTATGTATTAAAATTCCATTGCTCTTAAACTTGAATTCCCCCCCCCCCCCCCAAAAAAACCAATATGGCACATGTTTAAAGCAGCAGTCCAAGCTGATAAGTAATTAACTAAGTTGCTGATTGATCCGTTCTCCTGTGATCGATCGGCGAAGATTCAGCTCGGGGATTCACTAAATGGCTGCCAGTGCAGCAGAAGAGGACCCAAGAAGCAAAGTTCTGTGGGGAAGATCATGTGACCAGGCAGTTATTAGATACAATTGGTGCACTGCTAGAGAGAGGGCAGGGCTCAAAAAGGGGTGTGCCAGAGGCTGTTTCAGAAGAGGTTGTGACTATGTAAATGGTTGCTATAGAAACAAAAATGCTTGTTACATTATAATACATTAAAAATGTAATTCAGAGTTGTTGTTTTTTATTTCAAAGTTTTTTTATTGTTTTGTAAAGAGATATACAGCTTACAATAAGCAATTCACTTTGGGAACATAATTCGTACATACATGAGGAACGACAGACGAAGAACAAATAAGTGTATATAGGGAGATTATCTTCTGTGTTTATGTATCGCCTATCTAACATTGATACTGATATTCCTTTTCCCTTTCTTGTTGGAGAAGCGGCCGCTTCCTTGAATATCTCTTTGGAAGTAGTTGTAGGATAGAGGAGAAAGAGGATAGAGTAGAAAGAGAGAGTAGGGGAGGGCCAGGGAGGGAAGGAGGGAGGAGAAGATGAAGGGGCGAGGATATGGATGAAGTGATAAACGATATGTTTTTTCAACTCGTTAGTCTTCGGGCCATACAGTATTTCCCAGACCTTGCAGAATTTGTCTACTTTTTGGCTGAGTTGTGCCGAGAGCAGTTCCATTAGTCTAATTTCTTTGACCCTCCTTAGTACTGTTTGTCTAGAGGGTGCGTTGACTTTTTTCCATGCCGCTGCGATCGTGCAGCGGGCTGCTGTGAGGACGTGAGATATAATTTTTTTCATTTGCGGCTGAAGGCCCTCGATCGGTTTGGCTAGTAACAGGGACAGCGGGGACACCTCCACCTCCACCCCCAGTAGTTCTCGGATCAGGGTTTTCTATCATGACCCAGAACCTCTGGATCTTCGGACAGTCCCACCAGATGTGAGCCATACTGTATCTCCTTTTTGTCCGCATCCCCTCCAACACAAATCTGGGGATCCGGGGAAAATCTGGTTCAGCCTACTCTGGGTTAAGTACCATTGGAATAAAATGTTATATATATTTTCCTTGATAGTTGTACAAATTGATGTTATAGATGCAGATTCCCAAATATCCTCTCAGTCGTCTCTATCGATTTCTACATTGAAATCCTCAGTCCATTTTAACATATAACTATGGTTGGGATTTGCTACTGTTATTGCCATTCCCAGATATACCTGGGAAATCAAGCTTTTACAATTATAGCCTCTTCTGCAGAGTCTTTCAAATTTTGTTTGAGCCGAGAACACAGAATCTTTCGAGATTGTTTGTAGGAAATGTCGAATTTGTAGGAAACCAAAGATTGGGAGGTTTGAAATTTGGTATTTTTTTTGTAAGTCTTGATATTGTAAAATCTTAATTCAGAGTTGTTTTAAAAAAATGCTACAAGTATTTTCTCATTGTACAGAACTGGTTTCTTAAAAAAAAAAAACATGTAGGATATTGCTTGGTCTGCATCTTTAAATGCTTTCCATTTATCTCAATTTGCAGATGGAATGATGTAGAGGCGGCATGGGTTAAACTGACTCCCAAACATAAGATCAAAGCACAACGTGGGCATTTGTAGTCCATGTGATTTTAGGCAAAGTGGCTTTATCTCCCCTTCCTTTTCACGGGTGTATTTACAATCAAGACATTTTATATCTGTGTTTCCTACTTACAAGGGAGATTCTAAATGAGGGGCTTAAGGGAAGTATCACAGACCCCCCTAGTCTGTGGTAACGGGCCAGAAAAAGGGGTCTCGCCCACCAAAATGTTGCCCCCCTTGATTCTCATTGTGTTCTTTTTTTGCTTTTTCTTTTTCCTCCCCTCTCCCCCACGCCCTTTTCCCTCCTCCCTCCCCCTCTGTTTTGGTCTTCAGTTCTTTTTGTAGTATCCCCCTTCTGCACACTGTGCTCTGTTTTGGACTCATTTATATTCATACTTTTTGTGGTTATATACTGTACTCTGCTTAATCTCTATCCACGTGTTTTTTGCATATTTTTATATATTATGCCTACACCTATTCATTCATTAATGTTTTTTGTTACAATTTTGTTATCAAGTAAAGATTTTTTTGGGCATTTCCATTTGACACTTACTCATCCTTTACCTTTGAGTGCTGGGAACAGAATTGTATTTTTTTTTTTGTCGATACCTTCGAGGGTTTTAGGGTCCCGCGCCTGTTCCCGCTGCACCACCATAACTCCTTTGCATATATTTTTATTTTTAGCGTGCTGCCTACACCCTATACTTTCTGTAAGGTCAAATGAATAGCACAACAGAAATGCTGATTAAAGAGAGTAATGTGAAATGATTTGGGTGACTGCCTCTTTAAGAAATTTTTCTGCAAAGATTTTGTTTGGTGTCTGTCTCTGGGTGGTGCTTTTGTTTTCGCACTGGTCTTGGGCAGATTATGTCATTTACCTTCTCTTATAAGACAACCCACTATATTAACATACACATTCTTTACACATGATACTATTCCAAATTAGAAGATGCTTATTCTGCCATATCGGATACTAGCATGAGTCATAGATGTATCACTCTATCCAATCACAAGTTACTAAATGTATGCCACTCCCTTGCAGGGCCGCCAACAGAAATCGTTGGGCCCAAGACAAACATTTTAAGCAGCCCCCCCCCAACCCTGTGTCGGCGGTATTGCGGGCCACCCCCCCCCCCCCCCATTTCACACCTCACGAGCCCCTTCTCTCCCCCCGCTCTTCCCATATATTTCTATCCCTTCCGTCTCACCCCCTCTCACTCTCCCGCCTCGCATGTATTTCTCTCCCCTGCGTCTCACTCTTTCTCTCTCTGTTCCTCACTCACCCCCTCTCTCCTCTGCCTCCGTCAAGTCAATTACCCCATGCTCACTCATTCCCTCCCCCTCACACAATTCCCCCCACAAGATATATACCAAAAAACTTCCCACCCCAATGCAAAAAAATTCCCACCCCCAAATACATACAAAAAAATCCCCACCCCCAAATATATACAACCTCCCCCACCCCCTAAATGAATTAAGAAAAAACACCTACCAATACATATAAAAAAAACAATACACATAACCCCCCATACATACATACACATATACACATATACACACATGCACACACACACGCACACACGCACGCACACATGCACACACGCACACATATATGTATATGTATATATACATATATATATATATATATACACACACACACACACACATCATATAAAAAAAACTACCGTCCCCAATACATATAAAAAATACACCAACCCATATAAAAAAAAACAAGCCCCCTGATACATATAAAAATGCCCTCAAGCCCCCAATACATAGAAAAATTCCCTCAAGCCCCTCCAAAACATATAAAAATAGCCCCAAGCCTCCCAATATATATATAAAAATACCCTAAGCCCCCCAATATATATAAAAATACCAAGCCCCCTAACACATATAAAAATACCCCAAGCTCACAATACATATACAAATACCCCCAGCCCCCCCAATACATATAAAAATACTTCCAAGCCCCCCAATACATATAAAAATACAGACTTACCTTGGGTCAGGCCAAGGCCGGTGTCTGGGGGGTCCGCTGGGTGGGGGGGCCCGGCCAGCGCTGCACATTTACCCCAACCTCTGGCCAGGCCCTGCTGGACTACTGTCGCGCCGGCAGTGGAGGCTCGGCGGCATGGGGCAGAGAAAGGAAGAGGCTTATAGGTAGTTGCGACTCGGGGCCCGCCCGCGACCGGCAGCAGGGCCTGGCCAGAGGTCGGGGGAAATGTGCAGCACTGGCCGCCCGGGCCCCCCCAGCCAGCTGGCCAAGGATACCAACCCCGGCAGAGCCCCCCCTGTTGGCTGCCCAGCTCCCTTGTATTGGAAGACTATAGCTGTTTTGAATTTCCTTTGTCTCTTTATGTGAGCATATCCCTGGGTATGGCTCTCATCTTACTAATTAGTAAAACCAGCTGAAGAATTACTCCATTGTTTGTGTTTCAACTTATTCCGAACTTATTCTTTATCAATTGGTGTCGTGACTCGGATGGACGTTTTACCCAGATCCAGGGAGTGCTCTTAGATGTCCAAAGAGATGCCGCGGCCAGGTGAGAAAAACTTGTTATTTATTCTTTTTTTAAAGTCTCTCTGGCTGTCTGGGGTAAGTCTCTGTTTCATGGGTGACAGTCCTTGCAACCTAAAATTTAGGAATGAACACAGGCATTGTGACTAAGGTAACCGTGTTTCGATTGTTAAACACGAAGAAGCCCATGGAAAAGCTACCATGGCATGTTATTCTCTCATATAAGTGAGGGAAGAGATTGTGGATATCCTCTCACATGAGTTATATAGTAATCCTCTCACATGGGTAATATAGTAATCCTCTCACATGGGTTATATAGTAATCCTCTCACATGGGTAATATAGTAATCCTCTCACATGGGTTATATAGAAATCCTCTCACATGAGTTATATAGTAATCCTCTCACATGAGTTATATAGTAATCCTCTCACATGGGTTATATAGTAATCCTCTCACATGGGTTATATAGTAGATGTGTGGGAGGAAATTGTTGTGCCAAGTTAAAAAACAAATTTGAGGAACTAATATTTTATGGTAAACTGGTAATAAAGTCTGGACTCAAATGTAATTTGCCCAGAAGCAGACAGGAATGACAAACACAACACAGATGTACTAGGACTAAGACTAAGACATTATATTCAGTAGTGATGACTGACAGTACAGGATACCCAACAGGGGTACAAATTGACGATATTAATGTGAAAAGATTTTGTAAAGGAAAAAATACAGAAAACAAATTGCAGCTCTTAGCCCAGTTGGGAGAGAGAGGTTTCGCTCCTGACTCTAGATACTGCCTAAAATCCTTTCAAATGTACATTCAACCTACAGTGTTATATAAGTTGCCTGTTAATACAAGGCACAAAGTACGGGACCCAAATGAAACACTTTGTACAGGAGGCTGATTTCCCCATGGAAATTATACATTAGGTGAGAAACTGCATCAGTTTAATCTAACCTTTTCAGAGGGCAAAACAGTTCACAGATAATCAAGGAATTTTTTTCCCTTTGGAAGGGCATTTATAATTATATTCCAGTTTTATTTATAACAAGCCCTTTCATGTTGTGTGCACAAAGGAACTACACAGAGAACGTCCGTAGCTTTGTGCATGTCTATCTGAGGAACGGGACAGCAGCTAAAAGATGAGTGACGTCAGAGCACATTAAACAAAGTGCTTCCCTTCTTCATACGGCAGCACATGTTCTTGCTGCTTTGTCTGTGCTTTTAAGGTTTTGACGGAGCCTGTCACCACACAAACTGTAGTATAGATACAGAGAGGCAAGTGTGATATAATTACCTTTTTGTAATTTTAAATACTTCAGAGACATTTTAGTCTAGTAGCATAATAGACTGGCATATCCAAAGCAGTTAAACGTGGGAATACCGAGCCAAAATAGTAAGTGATATACAATGTGATCAGTACCATTTATTCTTAGTTTCATCATTAATAATACTTTGCCTGCTTCTAGTTTAAATACCATCGTATTTCCTGGCAATCCTTTCCTCACTTCTGCACACACTGAAGTTACAGTGACCATCTTGATTACTTGCGTCTTGCCTATAAAAAGGTAGGTCTGTCTCCAGGAAGCTGCCAGAGCATGGTTTCAGCTTTGTTCCTGTTTATTTGCGCCTAGCCTTGATCTCTGCCTGTGACCCCGACTTTGCACCACTTCCGCCTGCCTTGACCACTGCTGCCTGCCTTGACCACTACCTGTGGCCCCGACCATGCTCTGTTGCCACTTGCCGTGATCCCAACTACTCTATACTCAATTCAGGACTCTGTTTCACGGTTCAGGTCGGTGATTTAATATCCGACCTCAGCCCTGCGGGTCACTTCCTGTCTTGAGACGAGCATCATTACAGAATCATATACAGTACAGGACATTGTGTGTTTAACAATACATTGTTAATTTAATCAAAACAGTCACAAACAAGCACACAAATGGAAAGGTAATTTGTATTATCTAATTTGTGATGTTTGCCAGAAAACAGCGAAAAACAAATCACACAGCCCTAAATGTAGTGCTAGCCCTGACCCTAACCCCAATTGTTCTGATACATGCCTTTTTTGACAGAAAACAAAGCATTCAAAGGCTAAATTAATTATTTTGTTTTGAAATATGGGATTTATTATTTGCGAAAAACATTAATAAAATTACTAAGCAAAGTGACCCCGGGTCACCTGCTTCCAGTCGCAGGATAGGAGCAGCAGCCTAGAAGACAATGTATTTATAGAGAAAGAAGTTCCTTCCCCAAGGAGTTTCTAACCTATAAAACGATATGTGAAAGTCTGTGGTACATTGTGCAAACACTGCTACCAAATCCAAATTCCTATGACTTTATATGTATATATCAAGAAAAAATAAAAACAAACAAACAGATAATCAAAGTGAAGACTCAAACTCACCACACTCAACCCAAGCAGATCCCTTTGGACGTAGTCCAGATTCCTTCTGTCTAGGTTCTCTAGGTAGTGCTGCAGGCGTGTGTATGTATATGGGTAACAGTAAGCAAACTGATATACATCGTCCTCCCGGTCAAAGCAAAAGGCAAACGACATGACGTAGTTTTTGTGATGATCTGGACACCGATAGTAATACACATTTTTGGTGGGCAGCCGTTGCCTGCAAAGAAATAGGAAAAAAGTGATCTCAGATGTGAATGTCATGAGCGCCAAGGAGGTCACGTTTTCCTGCAGTGAAGAGTTTTAGAGAGAAGGAGCGGCTCAATGAGTAAAGACACTGACTGGCACAGAGTTGGAAGCAGGGAGCCTGGTTCAATTCCTGGTGTCGGCTCCTTGTGACCTTGGGCAAGTCACTTTATCTCCCTGTGCCTCAGGCACCAGAAACATAGACTGTAAGCTCCACGGGGCAGGGACCTGTGCCTGCAAAATTTCTCTGTATAGCACTACGTAAAACTAGCAGCGCTATACAAGAACAATTATTATTATTTTTGGGCAAGAGCGGCCAACTCCAGTCCTCAAGGTTCACCAACAGGTCAGGTTTAAAGGATATCCCTGCTTCAGTATAGGTGGCTCAGTCAATGACTGAAGCAGGGATATCCTGAAAACCTGACCTGCTTGTGGCCCTTAAGGACTGGTGCTGGCCTCCCCTGGCTTAAGGCATCTGCTCCACTTTTTTCTAGATCTTTTTGCTCTCTCCAAGTTACAGATATACAGTAGCAAGACTTACTATCCCCGTGAAAGTGAGAAACTAACTTTAAATTTCTAATCTCGCACCCTGCCGCATTCACGGGGACAGAAAATCTTGCTACATCTGTACACCAACTCACGATTGTTCGTTAGTAGAGGTTGAACCTTCTTGCCTAAGTTTGCAAGCCTGCCGAAATTTACAGTTTGGTTGAACTTCAATTTTTTTTTTTTTTTTAAAGGTTCACCATATTTTCACCAAAAATATCCATTCCGCTATACAACACATGGCGAGATAACCGTGACCACACCTGAGTGAAATGAAGAAATGTGTATATAGCGCTAATGGTGTGGAAATTAATTAGTATAATTATAATACTGATGTGATTACAAAAACCTTATATCTATACAGAAAACAGAAAATATATTCCGACGCCTACAAGAAAGTCCAAATGATGGATAGTAAATTCTAACCATTGACCATATGGAATGTCCAGTTTGAATGACCTGGGAGCCTCCAGATATATCTTGAGAGTCGTCTCACAATATGTGAAGATAAACACACGAAATAACTATAGTGTATACCTGTAAACTATTATTGATAGAACAATACAAACATAGACAAACAAAACATACACTAAACAGATAGTTAAACTTAAAATAAACAAAAACGAAAGAAACACCTATTGAATAGGTCAATGGTTAGAATTTACTAGCCATCATTTGGACTTTCTTGTAGGCGCCGGAATATATTTTCTGTAAACACACATGAGATACCTGGAAAATCAGCCAACTTTAAACTATTTCCCAGGTGTGTTCAGGTATCTCCCCACATTTTGTATAGAGGAGTGTTTTGGGAGGTCTATACGTCAATGGGTATTCTCTCTCATTTCAAAGTCTGAATTTCGCTTTCACTTGTCAATTTACTACTTAAAAAAACGTTTTTTTGGGTAAATTTTAGAACTTTTTGGAAAGTTTGGTGAAGAGAATTTGGACAAGTTCCTACATTTCTATTGGTTGGAAGCCACCATCCTCAGAATATTGCTCACGAATGGTATATTTTTGTATAGTTATAATCATAAAAGCTCCTTATCAATATTTATTAATGCATTCCTTTTATTGTCCATAATCATTTTTCATTTTCAGAAGGGCAGGAGAGTCTGATATTTTTTCAACATTAGTATTCATCTCTCAATTACCCTCTCTTTTTCCAAAATACAGATGTACTGTAGCAAAGGTTATTGCAACCGTTGATATTGATCAATCAGAATATCTCAGATTTTCCATAGGATTCAATGTAAGTGGTAATGCAGAATATCACACTATCACAGCTCCAATGAGCTTCCAGTATGTATGTATGTACAGTATGTATGCATGTATGTATATCTATGCATGTCTTTATTTATATAGCGCCATCTATGTACAAAAGAAGTAATACATGTGGCATAATAATATAACACATAAAGGGAATAAGTGCTTGGGACATAAAAGTAACATTAGGAAAAGGAGTCCCTGCCCTGAAGAGCTCCCAATCTAAGTGGTAAGTAGGAAGAACGTGCAGAGACATTAGGAAGGTGTTCTGGAAAGTGTGTCTGCAAAGGGCCCCGGTCGATGAATGAAGTGTATAGTATCAGTCACGGAGCAACCCATATGCTTCGTTAAGAAGGTGTGTTTTAAGATGGATCTTGAGGAGGTTGAGTTGGAGGGGGTTCAAAAATGAAGGGGGAGGGGGTGCAAAAATGGAATAAGGGGGGAGTGCAAAAATGAAATAAGAGGGGGTGCAAAAATGGAATATCGGGGAGGAAGAGAGAGAGAGAGGTGGGGGCAGAGAGGGAGAAGGGGGGAGTGGGGAGAGAGGGGGTTAGGGGGGAGAGAGCGGGGGTTGGGGGGAGAGAGAGAAGGGTGAGTGGGAGAGAGAGAGGGGGGAGTGGAAGGGGGGAGAGATAGAGGGGGAGAGAGAGGTGTGAGGGGGGAGAGAGAGGTGTGAGGGGGGAGAGAGGGGGGAGAGAGAGAGGGCATGGGGGGAGAGAGAGGGGTCAGAAGAGAGAGGGGTGGGGGTGAGGGAGAGAGAGGGGAAGGAGAGACAGAGGGTGGGGAGGAGAGATAGGAGGGGAGAGAGGGAGGGGGGGTGGAAAAAGGAGAGGGGGGGGAGAGAGGAATATGTCCAACCAACATACAAAAGATTTCACGGGGGGTTGAGGGGCACAGGGGGGGGGGGCATGTGAAGATTCTCCTACGGTGCTAAATACACTGGCACCGGCCCTGGGAGAAGGGCATTGCAGAGTTGAGGAGTAGTGAGTGAGAGGTTGTAAGCAGGACTATTTAATCTGGTAGGTCTGATTGGCCAGTGAATCCGGCCAATCAGATCAACAGGCAACTCACTGGTCCTTAAAGGATGCAGTGAGAAAAAAGAAAACCAGACTAACAAAAATATAACATAAACCGGTATCAAGAGCAACAATAAATTAAAATAATGTGCACTAAAGTATGGGAGTTAATGTTAAAAAATCCAAATGGGAGGGATACCGAACAGAGCACCCCGCCTGACGCCCACTGGGAGGCAAACTCTGAAACCGTCCCAGTGGACTCGGCGTATGTGTACTCTACCCGGATACGGGAGTGCACCAGCGCCCGGAACATGGCAGAAGGTGGTACAAGGAAATGACTAGACTTGTTTACCATCACTCACAAAGCCACATGTTGCATGTCTCACTGGCAGCAAAGAGCCAAAGTTACTGTAGCACTCCCCTGGTCCTCCTACTCTATAACAGGGGTGCTCAACTCCAGTCCTCAAGACCCCCCAACAGGTCAGGTTTAAGGATATCCCAGCTTAAGCCCAGGTGGCTCAATTAGTTGCTCAGTCAAAGTCTGAGCAATTGATTGAGCCACCTGTGCTGAAGCAGTGATATCCTGAAAACCTGACCTGTTGGGAGGTCTTGAGGACTGGAGTTGAGCACCCCTGTTATAGAGACTACCTGAACCCTAAAGCTACTCCTCCGGTTAGAATAAACTTGCCACAAGATGGAAAACGTCTGGTACAAAGGGTACGGATTCCCGGGAAATCTTGGTAATGGAGTGGCCATAAACATGCATCACTTCCAGTTGCTTGGAATCATCTGGGGAGAGTGACCGACCTGATGAATTAAGGAGACTTTCATATTGGATTTCTTGACGTATTTAATCAGAGGCAGCCTGCACAGTCAGCAGTTCCTGTGCTGCTTGCTCCAGTAAGACTTGGAAATGCAAGTTGTAACCTACTAACACAGCAACTGTAAATATGTGCTCAAAAAATAGATACCATGTGCTGCCTATACTGTATTTAACATCTTGTGTGTGTCAACATTTTATACATATACACATAATGGGTTTTAATTTCTTTTTTTTTAATAGATGATTGATTACATTTTAGGTAAAACAGCTACCGTATGTGTCTTTTTTTTAATGTATAACTAGTGTTAATAAAAATATAAATGATTAGTGTATAATATATGTAATATTAGTCTATTTAGGGTTTACAACAAGTTGAGTGTGACAGGTGATTGTGTGGCGCACAGAAACATACTTTAGTACAGCGGTGGCCAACTCCAATCCTCTAGGGCCACCAGCACGTGAGGTTTTCAGGATATCCCTGCTTCAGCGCAGGTGGCTCAATCGGTCCCTGCTTCAGCACAGGTGGCTCCATCAGTGCCATCACTGATGGAGCCACCTGTTCTGAAGCAGGGATATCCTGAAAACCTGACCAGTCGGTGGCCCTGGAGGACTGGAGTTGTCCACTCCTGCTTTAGTACATTCTGTTTCCATTTGTACGCCAAGCGCAGTCCATTTCTGTGCGCCCCAAACAAAGGAAGTTGTTTTTGGAGACAGCAGGAGAAATTTGTGGTTAGTACAGAGGCGCACACAAGCGCAATTGCGTTTGACATGCGCCAAAAAAAAGCCATTTGCGACAGTGCATACTAGTCTCCTAAAAGTCTAATTTGCAGCCAGGTATTTATTCTTTTACCTAATGATTTATTGCAAAGGTTGGCAGAACCAATCAAACTCATTTTTTGTGCATTTGTTTTGCTTGGCTCTCTGTCAAAATAAGCAAACTTTTTAATTAAACGTATTATCTCAGCGGAGTAATTCAGACAGGTATAGTACAGTATTGACACAACAAACGGGGGCAAGTGATGGAGAGAAGAATTGAATGCATCCCATTATAATAATAAGAACACTCTGATCTAACTTGTACTGACACAACCCAATTCCCATGGAGTGAAATACATGTAAGTAGAAAGGTCCAGGACACACTGATGCTAAATGGTCCATGTACACAGTGAGGGTTATTTCCTCATGTCTCCTGGCTGTGTAACTAGTGCAAAGACAGTGCAAATGAATTATTATTTATCAAAGGACAAACTCCAAGCGCTTTCAATCGGATTCCCTTTCTTTGATAAATACAGTGCTGTTTTTAGCTCTGGTTTTGCAGCTGGGAGGCTAGTAGACACATCTCAGTGTAAGCGTCAATGTATCAATGTAAAGAAAGTGCAGACAGACGTTTGTTTTGAAGCAGCGCTCTATGTTCTGCTTCTGTTTGTGTCAAATGTATGAATTGGGTTCTGACATTTGACGCAAATTGTTGGCCAGAAAAAGTTTAACTAGAAAAAAATGTACTGATACTGTATGGCTTCCTAGCAAACAATGGGAAATAAGTGAAAGATAAAATGATAAGTCAGATAAGTACAAAAAGCCTCAAGCGCCAAGACCAAAAAGCATAAAATGGTAAACAAACCATACAGTAATCCTTCACAGTTACAGCAATCAAAAAGACATCAGAAACCATCACAAATATGTACAAAAGGTAATAAAAAACCTCAGCAAAGGTCACATAATAATCCCACAGAGTCCTAGTCAATCACTCCCAAATGTTGAAGATGTCGCTCTCTAACCAAAAGGAGAATGAACCCGAATCCTCCACAAACACTAAAGAAAAAGTACAAACAGAGCGCAAACTGCATAGTGTAGTATTTACTTAATAAAAGGAAAGCTTCTATCATGTAAATACTACACATTACAGTTTGTCCTCTGTTTCTTTCCCCCGAAAAGTTAAAGCAAAACTCAGACCTGGCGGATTGTTTTGTCGCTAATACAAGATACAAACGTAACGCACGGTATCAATGCAACGTACAATGTGTTCTCATGCAAAGCTCTAGTTTACTTCCAGCTGCACTACAGGTAAGTTTCTTTATGTCTGTAACAATAAGAGGAAAGAAATGAACAGACACAGAATAGGAAACATCATTATTATATGTGCACTAGTAACTCCTTTAATTGACACTTCCCAAATCTCAAACTGGTGCACATCGGACACACATGGGTAAAAAGCATATTGATACATTAAAGCAAAGAGAAAGGTGAAAGTCTCTGAGGTTACTCCAGCTTTACTCCAAATTGCCCTCCGACCTCTCCTTCCTGCAGTTTACAAGCTGTTTCTAAGGACCATGTTCTGTCATTTCTCTAACCCCTTCACGTCAGATAGTACGAGAACTCACAGACTTCTATTTTCAATTTATTTTACCTTCATAACAGAAGTTAATCTGCTTTATTACCCCCCCATGACACCGGTTCTGCCTCTGGCTGTTACTGTATTTCTAACCTTGGTTCCCAAGCCATCTGGCAACAACATTGCTGTTCCTGGTACTGTACCTAACTCAGCACCATTCTAGGATCTTTATTGTCATATCAACTCTCGTCATCATTTAGTCATCAAAAACAATATGGGAGCTTTGTATCAACATTTAGCCAAGCAAAAAACACACACGTTAACAGGTGAAAAAATGTAGAACACAGCACAAATAGACAAGGCAGCCAGACGTGACAAAAAATAAAACGAATTAAGTTAATTTAGACCATGCCATGAGTAAAAAAGACAGCGAATACTCGGACGCGTTTCGCACCAAACAGAACGAGTAGGGGTACAACATAAGAAACAGCTGATAAATGGTGCACTCCACAGGAAGCACTGTCTCAGGTGCAAATCAACAACAGCTGATGCAACAAGAAAAGGGGCTCTGGTGAGGAGCATCAGGAATCAGTAATGATAAAGATGGGGTATTAACCAATGAAATGTAAAAAAAATCTAATATATACTAACATAGCTCACATATCAATAAAGAGAATATACAGTAGTACAATAGCAATAAATAAAACCACAGACTATGTCTAAAAAGAACAATTGCTACAACAGAACTCGCAGAATATGTGTGTGTGTGTGTATGTACGTATATATATATATATATATATATATATATATATATACATATATATACATATATATACATATATACACACACACACACACACACATTCTGTGTGTATATATATATACACATACATACATACATACATACATTACATACATACATACAGTACATACGTAGGTTTTTGAATCTGATAAAACTGATGTTATTTTTGCCCTAGTTTTGCAGCTAAGACTTTGATACATAATCCCCAATATTTTCTAACACGTAGCAATGTAATGGTTATGCCAGTGGGGCCTCAGAACTCTGCTTGTACCTGTAAATCTGCCATTCTGGGCCTGTTTGGACCCCGCCTCTGTAATGCCGAGGTCACCAGATTCCTGCACCAAACATTGTACCTGAAGAAGTTGCGGTGTGTGTAGAAAATAAATGTACAGAGATACTCATCTTTGTTATACATTTTCCCAATTTTTAGGGAGGCTCACAACAATCTAGGACATTTGATCACGGCCGTTTTGACGCAACCAAGGTGCGCGCCGTCGCTTAGTCGCCACTCATCTCATCGCAGGGATATCTCAACCGCTAAAACCCCTTAACTTAACCCCCTATTGGCAAAATGGCTGGCGGCTGAGTGTTCAACGGCGGAGCGGCTGCGGCTAAGGGACCCTCGGCAGCCAAATGCCAGCGACAAGATGACCGCGAGCAAATGTCCCATTCCAGGCAAACAATCCCCCAAAGTGACCAGAGAGGCCTGCAAAGCATTGGCAACCGGACGGTAATGGCTACAAGTCTCTGAGCCAGAAGAGCAGGGATTGGGGAGTGATTGACTAAACCATACTAATTGTGTATTAAAGATAATAAATTCAATTGATAATGGAAGTAGGTGCAACTGTGAACTGAAGTGAATCAGGAAAAAGTGAGGGGTACAGTGATTCTTTTGGAGTACAGGTCACTGTACCCCTCACTTTTTCCTAAGTCTCTGAGCCCCTTATTTAACCCACAAATAATGACACAGTATTAGGATTCCCCTCCCTACTAATCTATTCTTATCTCTCCCGACACTTTGTAACCACTAATCCCTCTGAGTGAGTCATGGTGAGACACGAGTTTAATGTTCAGATACCGGCAGCACATTTTTATATAGTGAAGCCTAATAAGATTGTGATTTTATCCAGGAATTAGAGAGAGGAAAAACACTGTCCTGGATCTTACACACCGAGTTTGTGCTAAGCCAAAGACATTGCTTAGTTCTTGAATTAACCTTTATTGTCCTACACACTGAACTATTTACTTTTCTTTATTATTATTATTATTATTATTGTTATTATTTGCTCTGTGCCTTCTGGAAAAGGACACCCACACAGTGACAGCAGCTGCTCCTATTAATTTAAAGCCATTACAAAAATTAAAATTAAAACCAATTACATTGGCTGGTTTATAGCCGGGGAACGGCTTCAGCGTGATTGTTCCCTCCGGTTATGGACAAGAAAAAATATCCCTGCCTAGGCCCTCTGCCAGTGGAATACTAATACCTGCCGATCCTGGCAGGATGCAGGACAGAGCCGCACTCGGAGAGCAGGGAAATGACTTATCGCAGATCTGCAGCTATAAACGAGCTGTGAGCAATGACAACAAAAGCTGAATAAGGCTGCGCCCATAGACACTTCAGCCGTGCGGAGGAGTGTGGAGGCGCGCAGAGGCTGAGGGAAAGCGGGTGCTTTCCCTGGCCTTCGTACGTGAGCCGGCCGGGGGGGCGTGTCTATGGGCGGACCAGTGACGTCATGGAGCTGGTTTGCCCTCATTGGGCGAACCGCTCACGTGACCGCCCTATTGCGCGAGAAATCAGTTTTTACTGATTTCACACACATCGCGCGCCCCCACCCGCTTCCGCGCGCACGCACGCTGTATAGACACGATCACTGCCTTTAGGCAGTCTGATCACTCAGCGTGCGGATGCGTCAGCGCGGTCTGCCCTTCTATGAATGCAGCCTAAGTGTCCTTAGGTCATCATGAAGACTTTAATTATCCTGGAACCAGGGTCACGAATGATGTATGAATGATTCCAGTAAGCTCAACTCATGTCCTCCCTCTTCCAAAGCATGACAAGTCCTTAATGTCTTTCTTAATTTTATTGCAGAAGTAGAAAACACAGGAACTTGTAGGTGTAGTGTAGGCAGAGAGTGCTTCTCTATGTGGGATGCTTCTATGGGGTTAGACTATGGTAAGAGAGAAAGGCCTTACCAGGGGTGGATGCAGACAGGTCTGTACTCACTGTGATCTAGAGTGGAAAAGGAAGTGAGGGGCAGGGGTCACACTAAAGGTTGAGTGAGACTGCACTAACTGCCAGCAAAAGACAGGAGAGAACATGGGAAAGTCCATTAACTGGGAGGACTGGAGAAGCTGCAGTAGCAGTTCACTGATTACGTGCTCAGAGGCAAGAAATGCAACATTGTTGCATGTACACAGGCACCGTATGTGTGTGCAAACTCCATGCAGCTGAGAATAAGATCTGACAGGCAGAAACTGCAAAGGAGAGAGGGGGGTGAGTCAGAAATGTAGTTCGTGTTCCATGACATTAATGGGGCTATTTCCCCTATTCAAAGTATTCCCCAGCTAATGGTTCATTGGCGTACTATACACTAGCTCACTAACTTGGAAGATGATGTAATAATAACTGCACTTTAACATGTTCTTAAAGCATAAATACACAGTACAGTATCACAAACATCCCCCTCCCTCCATTCAATATTAACCTTTACTCTGTGAAGCTGCTGCCTTGGGATAAATATATCGTTGTATATGTATATGTCTGAACTCTTCTCCCGCACTGGGAAGTGGTCGCACAACATATCCGAAAGAGGGTCCTTATCGGAAACGGTTAACAGTGCATCAACTTCCATTTCCTTGAATAAAAATAAGGGGCATTATTCACTGTGTGCTACCCTTTTTCCAAGATAGGCGTACGGGTCTTTACGGGGGATTCTGTTCTCTCACGTAACAGAACCAGATTCTTGTGGGGGGTCAGTTATAGCTATACTATTTTGTTACAGCCCTTTGACATCAATATGGCTAAACAACTTGCAGACACTGACCCAGAGAATACCTTTGTAAGTTGCCTTTTTAATAATCACTACAACATACCTATGTATCAAGGAAAAATCGTGTTTTTGTACATTGATGTACATTGGGTGCGTGTCAATGGGGTGGAGCTATCCGATGCACGTTACTGTTGTATAATGTTAATTATATAGTGCCAACAATGTACGCATCGCTTTACAAAATTAGAATACAAGGTCAATAAAGTGTCAATGGGGATAAGCGTGACAGGTTAATGACAAAATAAGGCAACGGGAGATCCTGTCCCAAAAAGCTTGCAATCTAAGTGAGGAAATGTATCAAAATGATGTCTCTTTCTGTTATATTGTTCCTTTTAGTTAACAGCAATAATGCTGCAAGGTTTCTTGGATAACAAGTAGAGATGGGCGAATCCATCCAAATTTGTTTCCCGGATTTTCTAGCATCCCCCCCAAAAAAAATCTGTTTCGCAATGTAAAATCCGCCAACGGATTTGATCAGTTTTACTCTGCGCGGATTCATCAAAAAACCCCATTGGATACAACCTGTGGACGGACATGTAGAATGCAATCCTCTGATTCAGCAATCCGTTGGCGGATTCTTCAGAATTGGTAATAATAATAATAAAACCCGCAAAACGCAAATCAACCTTTTTGACAATAATCCGCTGAAATTTGTGGACCAAAGGAACCGGACGATCTGTTGCAGATCCTAATCCGCCCCTCCACAATTTGTCCATCTCTAATAACAACGTATATCAAATGCAAGAATGATAATGCATACATGTATGTGAGAGGCAAGAGACCATTATCCAAAGAACAAGGCAACAGATCCATGACTATAAAGCAAATTCCCCATGCAAATATCGCTCTTGTTTTCTGAAGAGCCTGTGCCTGCAATGATCCTGTCTGATTTGTAATGGTTATATTATATAATCAACAACATTAGAATCATTTCCCAGCATCATTTGGGTTTCTGCCTGCATGGTTCTTGTCAAAGTCAACAGAATTCAAAGTAATATGACGGTCTAGTGATAAAACAAATAAAACTGCAGGAACTTGCAGAGATCGATGGGAGAGAAAATTAGCAATGATGTGACTTGTACTGAGGCAGTGACAGTGACAATGATTACAAACAGCATCTCCAGTGATGGCATAAAGTGTGGTAATAATTTTCAAGCGCTATTGCTTTGAAATGATATAATGCAGTGGTTCTAAACTCCAGTCCTCTAGACCCCCCCCAACAGGTCAGGTTTTCAGGATATCCCTGCTTCAGCACAGGTGGCTCAATTGGTCCCTGCTGTAGCACAGATGGCTTAATCAGTGGCTCGGTCTTCGACTGAGCCACTGATTGAGCCATCTGTGCTGAAACTGGGAAATCCTTAAAACCGGACCTTTGGGGGGTGGGGGGAGGGGAGGTGAGCACCCCTAATATTATGGTTAAGTGGCTTAGTCATTTTATACATGTTCTGTAGCAGGAACAAAGTTTAGAGCTTGTTATGAGAACAGTTAGCCATTCAGTTTTAAGAAGAACCGGCACATTTTCTGACCCACAAGCTTAGTGTTGTGAAGAACAAAACCCCAGCGTGTTATTTATTAAGGGAAAACCAGTGCAAAAAAAATAAAATTTTCAGTGGGATTCCTTTTCTTTAGAACTTTGCTATTTTGTGCACTGGTTTTGTGCACTGGTTTTGTCCTAGTTTTGCAGACGGGGAACTTTAGTAAATAGACCCCTATGGATTGTAAATTGTTACATGTCAAAAGTACCAAGCGTTCTATTCACTAAAGACTCCGTCCTGCATAACTGGGGCAAAACCAGCACCATAAATGTAAAAGCAATGTGAGTTTTTCCTCTGATACAGATGTAGGAGCCATTATTGCCCCCTCTGGCGCGTTATAGCAGGGGACACTGTTAGAAATCATATTTTGAGTACATGATTGATTATGGAAACATGTCATTAGTTATTTTTGATGATAAAGAATGTGGTTAATTTCAAATACAGGCATACTCCGGTTTAAGGTCACTCACTTTAAGTACACTCGCGAGTAAGGACATATCGCCCAGTAGGCAAACGGCAGCGCACGCATGCGCCTGTCAGCATGTCCTGACCAGCAATACCGGCTCCCTACCTGTACCGAAGCTGTGCGCAAGCGGGGAGACTATAGAGCCTGTTACAAATGCATTATTTACATCAGTTATGCACATATAGGACGTTTGCAGTACAGTACATGCATCGATAAGTGGAAAAAAGGGAGTGCTTCCCTTTAAGTACATTTTCGCTTTACATACATGCTCTGGACCCATTGCGTACGTTAATGCGGGGTATGCCTGTATAGAGTTGCAGTACATAATATTACAATGGCTGTTGATAATATATTTGAAGCCAATAAGTGACTTGTATTTATTATAGGCAACAGTTGTGAGCTATCTATGACTGAATTTGCTCATAAGATGTCTCTGTTAGGTACGGTTGACTTCCATATCTGTAAAAATGCTATTCATACGATATATCAGAGACATGGCGATACCATATTCAGAATAATACTTTTCTAAGCATAAAAGGACATACATTAGTTAGCTAAGAGACAGAAGGATAATATCAAGGGAGAAACAGGTTAACTTCAGAAGCAAGTATTTCATCCAGAGAGGAAAAAAAGACAACAGATGACATACAACATCTTTGAAAAGCATATGCCATATTTGATGTGAAATATTATATATCTGTTATACTGTAAGTAATACTCCAGACAATAAAAGTATTTTCATGTGCTAAACTCAAATGCGGAATTTTTATATCTTGGAAGATATGATGGTAAATTACTTTCAACAGACACACGGGAGCAACCGCCATTGAAAGTAAATTCAGCACGTGCAAAAAAGGGGTGGAATTCACACGTTAGTGCACCTGCTGGTATACACTAGTGGGGCAATAATGCCTGCTACATCTGTAAATCTGGTGCAAATATTTTGCCGCTTGAAGACTTTGGCAAATAACAACTTATGTATATTTTATAAGGCGACTATACAGCTCAACCCCGTTATAGCGCGATTCGTTACAATGCGGATCCGCTTATAACACGATGCAAGCGTGGCTCCCAATTTTTGTATTTATGAATACTTTACAACACGATTATTGGTATCTTAAATACTTTATTGTACAATGCATACAATTGTACATTATTTATAACGTGATCCGCTTATAAAGCGATGTGATTCTTTGGACTCCAAACACAGCATTATAACGGGGTTCAGCTGTATTATCTTCTCTACCCTATGTTATTCTAATTGATTTAGTGCCAGAGTACACTTCAACCAGATCCTCACGAAATCTGGCAATCTTTTTTCACAAGGGAACGCACATTTATTTATTATATATTTTTTATATTTCTTTTCGCCTATGTTTTGCACAAGTTTTGGACATTGAGTCATTCATGTGACTATAATGTGTCGATTGGTCTGGTTATTGCTATGACTCCTTCCCCATCTGTCAGTGACACTCCAAAACCTTAGGCTGCGCTTATAGTAATGGCTACGGTGATGGCGTGCAGCGCCGTCGCAAGTACTTGAAGTCCGTCGCGGATGCCCATAGTGGGCGCGACATGACGGCGATGCGCAGCGACAAAGCTACCAAAATCTCTGAAGTCAAGGGAATTTGAGATTTACAGCGGCGGCAGCGCGATGTCAGCGGCATGTGAGTAGTTCAGCCAATGAGGGTGAACCGCTCATGGCTACGCCTTCACCACACCCCCTGTCGCCCTCCATTTGTCTCCTGCACCAGAGTGCAGGAATCGCAATAGCTACGGCAATGGCTAACGTCAGTGGCCGCATAGCCAGTGGCATAGACAGTACTATAATCGCAGCCTTATTCCTGTTCTTTGCGCATCAAATATAAAAACATTAGGAATCAATTTGCCAGAAGTCTATTAGCAAAGAAGTTTCAGTGTCCGCTGAATTTTTAGAGGGTAGGAAATGGTACAAAATAGCAGCTCAAAATACATCCCATTATAATGTCTGTTACTTAACTTTTCCTGAACTCTGCGAATCACAGCTGCAAATAACGCAAGTGCAGTGTGCCTGAGAGACGCATGCTAAAAATCCTTTTCCTAGCATCAATTTAGTGGCAAAAAATGCCATTCTGACAAATAGACCCCAAAAGCGTATAAGAGTGAACGCCACTTTTGGTGCAGAGACATAGTTGGACATTTCATATCACAGAGACTTCTAGCCAAGAACATTTCTCATCAGAGATTGAATCTGGCTTTAAGTGCTCTTTGCAGAAAGTAGAATCTTTTTGGCACAGTTCACTGAAGCCATTTCAGAGAGAAAGGATTAATGGTATTGCTTTTGTTATTGCCAGCATTAATTAGAACCGTCTCAGTATATATCCCTCATCTTTTATAGTCAAACTGTGCAACACAAAGTCTTCTTTTTCCTCCACACAATTCGGGTTTGTTGTTTCGAGGCTAAAAAAAAATCTAAACTGCTCTGCAAATTTCACGGAGTTTCTGGAAGTTGAAAAAAAATGTGCCTCTTTGCGAGAGAACAAAACAAATGTCCGAGGTTTGTTAAGCTAATTAAAATGACGGAATGACAATTGCAGAGGCTGCTTGTTAAACTCATCTGCATTCTGCACAATATTCAGCAAAAGGTGAAGAAATTAATAGGAACAAAAAGGACATCAATAAATATACAGGTAAAACTCTTTAGAAGCACAATGAGTATATCTGAGTAACATAGCCCAAAAATATGTGCATGGAGCAGCATACTTATAGTGTATTGTATGTCTTTATTTATATAGCGCCAAAAGTGTACTCAGCGCTTCACAAAGAATACAGTACAGGGAATTATAATAATACAGTAAGTGCAGCAAAATCAGACAAAATCAAAGGAAATCCCTGCACCGAAGAGCTTACAATCTAAGATGTTTGATGGGATACTTACAGAGACAGCAGGTGAAGGAATGAGTGCTGTGTATGGCAGTGCTTGGCCACAATGGGTGGTAGGAGTGGCCGACTGTGGGATAGTAACCATGAGTGCAGGCTGTTGAGATGCTTAACTTGTGGGGTGAGTTTTAAGGTTAGCAAAAATGATCTTATTTCCTGAACATGTGCATGTTGTCATATAGAGTGATGCAGAGGAACTCCAGAAACTTCAGCTAACTAAAGCTTTGTCTCCGACTCCTTAGATGAAATGCATCTAATACTGCAGTCCCACCTAGCAACATAAACTGACGTGGCAGTTGCAAAGGCCCACGAGTTAGGGTTATGCTACCCGACTGGTTATTGCAGGTGCTTTTTCATGAATACAGACCCCGCTTTAATGCTCTTCATGGCAGGAATTAATTCTGCACATGCGGTCAGCGCTACAGAAAAAGTAAATAATTATGATCACTTTTTTCCTGCCTTTGTATATTTGACATATTGTATGCATGCAATGTATCTATTAAAATCAATAACATCCCCTGATAAATGACTATGTGCGGAATAAATGAACAGAAGCTATGGAAAATAGCAATTCATATGGCTATATCACAGGACAAATCAATAACTCCCCTTAAACTAGATACCTCTGGGGTTAAGTGCATACTTTGTTACATGTGCATCAATGTGTCTCTCTCATTACATAAGATGACAGGCAGCGTAATGATCAATATGATGATCACAGACCAGCTGCATGAATGCCAGAATACAGCTAGTTCAATTAAAGCTGCAAACTCTTCCAAGCAAAAAGGTTTTGAGTAAAAAACAGAGAATCAAAACAATATTTTCTTTTATCTTTCCATTTCTCATTTTAAATCAGTTAATAATGTGCATTTAAACCGTAGACTTACAATCCATGAAAGGGCAGCTGTTTAAACCGCTTCTGAAAACCCTTACAAAATATCTGTGGATTTCTACTCATAAAAAAGGGAAGCAACGACCAATTTATTCCTGGAAGCATAAAAATGATGGTTAATTGTTGCATCTTTGGAATGGAATTTTAATTTGTGTGAGCCGGTAACGAGCTGAAGCAGATTGGAGTTAGGATTGTCAATTCTCAAAGTTTCTAAACATTCCTTAAATTATTAAGCACATATTACAAATTTCAGAAAGGTGTTACACAGCGGAGCCATTTCTCCCTTTGTTGCTGCAAACTGCAAATGTCATTTAAAAGGCAAAGTTCCTTAAAACGGTCATGTTGAGTAAAACACAGCCAAGCAAAACAAAAATACAGAATGTTCTCGTTTTCAGTTCTTATTAGGAGCCATTTGTGGCAATAAGGCCTCAATCCTGATACTTATCCAAGAAGGACCAGCATCAATTTGAAGAATGATCACGTTTTTGAATGTTGCAGATACTGTAATGTCCAGAGTGCAGATCACAGAAAAGAGAGACATGAATCACAGTGGACAGCACAAGACAGGCGCTGCGAATGTGTATTCTAAAGCGGAGGACTGGGGACAGCACATTTAAATCCCGAGCGAATTAATCTACTGACCCACACAGGCCTCACCTTTTCTGAGTTACAGTACGAGCAGGTCCATGACTAGTGATTATATTATTGAGCGGCACAATCCCCAGCATGCCTGTCATTATAGCTACTCATTAAACGTTCCTCCCACAGGAAAATATAGCATTTACTAAGCAGTTTGAGAAAGGAATCGACTGCCCTTGAATCTAAAGTGCATAATCCCATAAGTATGTGCTGTCTAATACAAAAGCAGCTTCATCAATACTATAATACCGGAGACAAAAAAAATAGATCTGGCAGCACAAAAAAATAGATTGCCAGCTCTACAGAGCATAAGTATGATGTAGACAAAACAGTAAAGGGCGCTCCTCAACCACTTATTGTGATGGTATAAATAAATCAGGGTGAGCTAGTGATAGTCATATAATAATACAAGAGTCGGCCCCCTGCAATCAGGCAGGGGTCTCATGGCGGGTACGAGCCTCCCCCCTCTCTCTCCTTGTCATCTTACCTGCGCGTTGTGTCCTCCCACCGCCCCACTCCTCCCCGGCAGAGGCTGTGGAGTTAAGCCCGGCGGGAAGAGTTGGTCACGCCGGGGGTAGAGGGGAAGGGGAGGAGTTGGTCACACGGGGAGAGGCAATAATAGCGGTGGCGCGCATGATGGTGGGCCTCTTCCCTTCAGCCCACCGGCGTGAGAAAATCTCGCCATTGGTCCGCAGTAGAATCACTTTTATTGGTCAGAGTGTAAGAGAATAAGTGGTGATGTGGGCAGGAAGTTACAGATATAAAGCTGCATAGGTTCCCATTTTCCTGAATATTCAGTAAGGGTTGAATATACCCTGTCATTGCTTCATATTGCAGCATATTCATTCCTAGGGAACTGGCTATCTCTAAAGAGACTGACAATAAAAACTATTTTCATTGAGATTTAGGGAGAAAATTCTGTTGATCTTTATATCTTCCAATTACATGCCTTGTGGCAAGGAAACTGTTGCAGGGAGAAAGCATAAAATATTAAAATTTTCAGCAAGTCATTAGGAAGGCTCATGCATGCAACAGGAGACTTGGCCGGTATGTCCTGGTCATGAATCGTAGTTTGAAACGATGTCCTGTTCCTTACTTATAGTTAATTGATGAGGCAAGGAGGTCGTAGGCACATCCATCATGGCCAGTACGATATTGGGACCTACTGCTGTTGAATGGAGTAGTAGGAAGACGACAGATAACTGGGGTTCTCCATAGTGTAAAATGGCCTGCTCCAATATGCTGGTGCCAGGGTTGAGCCTGTAGTTGGGCCTCAGATAGCCTTAGACCCACCTCTAGCTACTACAATGGATTGTTCTGAATGCAGAACAACTGAAAATAATAATTTGAATATTTAAAAAATGCCCTGTTCTTTTCACGTTTGGGGTGAGCAAACACACGTTCCAGGTAAAGAACAGAGCAGCTAAAGGTCATTAAAATATCAAGGGTTTAGTTAGCACAGGTACTGTATAGAACAGTTGGGACTATACAGAACTGTTGCTGCAGATTACAAAGAATTGTGCAGGAGTCATTTGGCAGACTTTTCATAGCTTTGCTTCCAGTTAGGATTGGAGTTTAAATCTGATCATGTAGTTGGAGATTACAATGCTATGATCAGAGCAAAATGCTGTCAAAACTGTCTGCAGTGGTTGCAAGGTTTCAGACATTTGTTAATATGCCTGGACCTTTTCAACGCTCTAAATTAGAATTAGAGTCAAATCTTTTGCTCCCAGACAATATATAATCTTTGGTTCCAGCTGGGAGTAAATTTGTAGGGAACCCCACTGTATAGTTGTCATTTAGGAAACTATAGATGTTATTGTAAAATATATTCCGGGTAAAATTAGATTCCCAAAATGCAACATTGCTTAACACTTGTGTAACCCTCCCTGTCCGGCTTCTAGGGAGATTACATTGGTGTGTAATATTTGGCTACTCAGCATAGGTTACCTTGACTAAGGCTGCTTGATTCAGGCGACTAGGCGATTAGGTACTGTAGCAAAGGTGAAAATAGTGAAAATAGTGCAGCATCAGTCTTTATTCATGTCCCCAGGCACGGAGACACATCACACATACGACAACATGTCAGTCTCCCCAGTCTGGACTTGCTTGATTCCGCTAGCCATCTTCTGGGATCCTAGCTTAAAGGGCACTGCCCCAATCTATAACATAATAAATAAGAGGGGACCTGGTCTCTTCTATTATTTTATGGACATATCCCTATCTACTCTTCCTGAGGCTCTTCTCCTCGTCCTTCAGGAACCTAACCTTCCAGAACCGTCCTCCTATCCTAAATACTCCCTTGTGACGTCAGTATCCATATGGCAACACAGAGTGGGGCCCAATATATACTATCCTGCTAGTAACCCCTTAGAGCCTCCAAGTAACCCCATAAAAGAGGGGGGGGTTACACTCTCCCCTAACTAAATGTCCCCAACATTACATACTCACACGTCAACATTACTAGAATACACATATATACATTCGGATATACACAGTATGTAATAGCATACAACAGATTCACATGCAAACATATCCAGAATCTTGCAACTTAACCTTATCTAGGTAAATGCATCATACACAAACTGGGCGAATAGCAGTTGCTTACTTCCCTTACATTGCTGCACTCCATATTTCAAAAGAGCAAATGGAATTGCAACAGGAATAAGGCACAGTAGCTTTCCGGTCCCAGAGACAATGGGTCATAACATTAGTATAGGGACACGTGACCCAGACAGTATCAGATACTCACTATGGTACAGGTGGATAATAACCCCCAGTCTACCAATAATGGGTACCTCCACATAGTACACCCGTTTAGCCCCCTTCTCGTCTATATATTCCACCTGATCTTTGTAAATGCTCCATATTCTCACTATTCTATCTACCCTGTTGCTGTAAACAGTGTGTGCCCATACTGAGCAATATGGACCTTAGCCTTACATTGTAACCAGTGACCCCTGAACATATATACTATAGCCATAGTATCACCTGGAACATAGAGGTATCCATATCTCCTTGACCCTATCCCAGATCATACATTCAGCCGGACTCAGCCGCATTAGCTTACAGCCTATCGGAGCACCGGGTAGAACCCAGACTGAAGTCTCCTCTTTAGGGAGCTCAGCCACAGCCAAGTCCCATTGTACTACATCATCATTGAAAAATAACCTGTCATCTAGTTCTTCAGTCTGCCATATATAGGCCTCATTTTCTTCCTCAGAGTTCATAGGGTCGCCTGCCCACTATTGTTCAATCTTACCCTGTCGGCCGGACACCATGTTTCCTACCTCTTAATATTGGTGGGAAACATAATCCTTTTTAACTGGAGCAGAAATGTTCTGGTAGCGAGAAATTGGACTCACTATAATTTTGCTGTCCCTGAGGCTCTCATCCATAAATGGCCTACATCTTCACTCATCTTGAGTCATTTATATCCCGGGTACACTCATTTCTTTCTCAGGCACACCATCTTGGCTATGCAGTAAGGCTGGCATTTATGGTCGTGGACCGCCACTATTTTGAAAGTACTCTACATTCCTCTATTTGGGATTGATGACATTTTAGCTTTCGTATATCGGAAAAGCTTTTCACGCTAAAAGTTCCAAAACAAGTGGAACACAAAACATTCTTCCGCTCTCTTTCTCTTGCTTGCCGAGCCCCACATTGGGCGCCAAATGTAACCCTCCATGCCCAGCTCCTAGGGAGATTACATCGGTGTGCAATATTTGGCTACTTTGCATAGGTTACCTTGATTCAGGGTGCTGGATTCAGGCGACTGGGAGATGAGGTAGCAAGGGTGAAAATAATGGGCGCCAGTAACTTTTGTAGTACAACATCAGTCTTTATTCATGTCCCCAGGCATGGGGACACATCACACAAACATACGACAATGTTGTACTACAGTATTTTCTCATGCTTATTCTTTTTTTACTGTGCTTCTTTAAGTGCCCATCTTAACACTCAGAGGTAGATGTTTCTGCTTGGATACTTTCCTGGAATTGGACCTGCCCCCCCTGTGAAGTATCATCTGTTATACCCCGTTTAAACTGGGCCCTTACTGGAATCCTGTCTGGTTTAATGCAGGTGAAGATTGTACCCCTTTTCTGTGTGGGAACTGCCACTTCCACACAGGCTGAAAAGAATACGTACTGTATATGGATCTGCTGTTAGAGCCGATCCGCTGACACCTGGGAGCCCCCTGTCTTGTGCCCTCTTGTGTTGGCCTCCCCTCTCTTGGACCTGCTTGATTCCGCTAGCCATCTTCTGGGATCCCAACTTAAAGGGTACTGTCCCTATCTACAGTATAACATAATAAGGGGGGCCTGGTCTCTTCTATTACTTTATGGACATATCCCTATCTACTCTCCTCTAGGCTCCTCTCCTCCTGTCCTCCAGGGGACACTTATTTGAGGGGGGATATGTGGTGGTGGGGGGAGGTTATGTGGTGAGGGCGGATATGTGGACTCCTAATATGCCATGCAAACCAATGTGAATGTAAAACGCCTGAAAATACAGCTTAAAGTTATAATTAAGCGTCTATAAGTAATGTAAAAGAAATCCCAGCTCAGCACCCGAAATGAACCATCCCAGCAGTTCCTCTAGAAATGTTTCTTCATAATATGGGGAGCTCAGGATTCCAACCGGGAAAAGACCGTAAAATGTGAAGAATATAGTGTGGCAGTTTGGAAAATATGAGGGCTCGTTGAAAAAACAATCCCTCTCTAAGTATGAGAAGAGACCTGACAAGAGCATACCATTTATTCCCTCTACACTGCCTATTGAAGAGCCTTTGACCCTTATGGGCTATGTGAGTGCATAGGAATTGTTTTTTCAACGAGCCATTATATATTTCGAACTGTTACACTATTTTCTTCTCCTTTTATTGTCTTTTCCCGGTTGTAATCCTACGCTCCCCACATTATGAAGAAATAAGTATGGTGTGCCTGGAACATGCTGTAATGTCAATCGCCCTGTATGTTAGTGCAGTGTCAGAATAAAAACATACAAAGCAAATGTCGGCAACATCTGTGAACCATCGTGAAAAGACTCTGCATGTTCCAAAGTCTGATAAAATACTTTAAATCTAAAATAATTAGGGCTAAGTATATTTCTATCACTCCGGTGACATGTTCCTGTCCACTGCTCCATGTAATCATGTATAGGCTCTATAGAGCAGAGACTGAGACATTCTATATACAGGACTGTGTAAACTACAGAGCTAAATATTAATTAACATAAGATTGTTTTATATTTGATGTATATAATGATTGTATGACATATACCACCGCCCTGCATTTTGTTACTAATGGTTTAAAGTTTGTTGGACAAGAATGGGTTAATTTAATCTGGAATCGTTCCCGCCCTCCCTCTGCGCGCTTTGGAAATGGGGAGATTACAGTAAGATTAAAAATAAACAAGTGCTCCCTAGTGAGTCTGTTCCTTATGTTTTTTTTTAAAACTTGTTAGTCACATTGTTTGAGTTCTTAGTTTTGTTTTAGTGTAATGCCTCCATAAGTATAACTGTCGATGGAACCTGAAAATGGTGACGCTATCCCAGCTGAGAGAGTACTGTAACTACAGAGGTGCCGGAGGTCACAAGACAGCACTCTCACCATAACAAAGAGACTCTGCGAAGGTATCCCTACAGGATTAGTACAGTGTAAGCATCGTCAGGAACCTATCACTTTTCACATCCCAGAAAGAAAGTACCCCCTCAGGTTGGTCAGTGACCTAACAGTGGGAGAACATAATCCTGATTTTGTTCTTGTTGCTGTTTGAGAGACTGTTCAATAAAGACCTTTTTTTTTTTTAATAATAATAAAAGTCCCTGCCACTCGAATTTTGCTTCTCCCCTATGCTACAAAAGTCCCTTCCCCACAGAACCTGTGATCTGAGTATTGCATTACCCCTGTGAAGATACAAGGTAGCTGATTGCATGTTCTAAGACATCAGTTTGTGTGTATACCTCACCTGGCCAAGTGAGGGCTCCAGAAACCTTCAATCTTCTTGTTACTGTAGCTGGATGGATCAGCCATGCTTTGTACAGGGTGTCATTTTTACTGGAACAAAATAACCATAATAATACCTAATGGAAGTGGGGGTTATTATAAAATATGACCCAAAATAAGACCCATTAGCTTCTCCATCACATTTAACAAACTACTTCATCAAGAGTCTTCAATTAGATCAGGGAGGGGAGGGGCAACAGGTCAGGTTTGCAGGATATCCCTGCTTCAGCACACGTGGCTCAATCAGTGGCTCAGTCATTGACTGAGCCACTGATTGAGCCACCTGTGCTGAAGCAGGGATATCCTGCAAACCTGACCTTTTGGTGACCCTTCAGGACTGGTGTGAGCCACCCCTGAATTAGATATTCGTTAGGCTGAGTAATGACACCTTACTCACAGAGAATGGAGAAAAATGAGGACAAGAAACGCAGAATTTGAAAAGAGTCTAAACACCCCAAACCCATCGGTGATGGACACAAAGTGAAGGGGGGAATAAAGTACTTTGAACCTTAGCTCAAAACTACTATTTTAGATTAGCTTAAAAAATATATATATATTTTTAGTCATCTAATTTAAGATTAATACAATAATGAGTATACGTGCAACCAAGAAAATTCTTTATTGTCAGATAGAACTGCAACAAGGAACTTTCGTGTTAGTTGTTACAGTGGGTCGGATGGCCGCAGAGTTAGACACTGCAGCAAATAAAGCAGGCATTGTGCTATTTTCTTTAAGGAGAAGCAGTTATGGGGGCAGATACTCTGCATCATTCTACAATGCTGCATGGTTATTTGCCGGGTGGCTAATTTTTTTTAACATGCATACAAACTGTTGTTTTAATCACCAAAACTATTTTCTCATTCATTGCTGTTATTACATTTCCCTTTGAATTATTAACCTATTTATTGAAGCCTCTGAGTCTATTAGGCAGAGAAGGGTTAAAAAAAAGTGGAAGGTGTTCAGTAAGTTTTAGTGTGTGAGGTTTGCTTTCCTTGGTGCTGAATCTACAGAATACATGATAGGAGAGGCCACGATCCATGTCCCATTTATCCAACTGTAACCCTTCCCCCAAAATGGGCACAGCTTTATTGAAATTACATTACCAAATAATACCTGATCAGATTGCACTTCCTCCAGGGTCCCTGACCCTCAAACCACATAAACCATCACTTAAACCCACTAGCCACGCCGGCGTAGCAGGACCCAGTTTTTGATCACCAAGGCCAATTGAAAGGACACTGACAACCCCCCTGCCTTAGCCAGGGCCTGACACCCTCTTCCACACCATATTCATGCTGTATTGAGCCCCAGACCACTTACACCCACTAGCCGTGTCGGTCTAGCAGCACCCACTTTTTCACCGCCAAGGCCAATTGAAATGGCAGCGACAGACCCACCAACCTAACCTGGGCCTGCCACTGTCTTGTCCACCATAAAAGCCCGCAAATTCACGTGGTATTCAGCCGAGGTGTGATCAATTCCACCAAGGCTAGCAGTGACAATATATATCATTAGTACTCCCCTACCTTTTGCTTGTTTATTTTAACATCATACCCAAATAAATCATACCCCACCAAATCCAACTTCCCAGGTTCTGGATCAGTAAGTGCTACCCTCACGTGGCCCTATTGTAAACCACTTAACTCTCACCCCCTACCCTCACTTACCTTTCCTTATAAACTAATCACCTATTTAACCCTATCCTCTTAAAGGGACCTTGCCCTCCCGGCATGTCCCCCTTTTCTTAATTGTCTTGGAGGTCTGTAACTCACAGGTAAAGCCTTCCCCCACAACTAAGGGCAAGATTCACTAAAAGTCCCTATAGTGGTGTTGCAATGTGGTGTTAAGAAAATGGATTGTGACAATATTTGTTTGAAGTACCACTATATTCACTAACAATATTAATCTAATTTGCATACATAAAAAAAATGTGCCAACCAGCGCTAGTGATATAAATAAACAATAACTCAGAAATCAGCATTAAAGCTGCAGTTCAGTAAATATCCTGCATGTGTGTTTTTTTTAATAAATCAGTTCTGTAGTAAGAAAAAATACTTTTAGCATTTTCTGTTTTAAAAAAAACAACTTTGAAAGACCAATTTTCTTGTATTCTATTTTAACAGCCATTTGCTAAGGCACTGCCCCTTCATGTCCTGTCACAAGCCCTGGCACACCCCTTTGTCAGCCCTGCCCTCCCTCTAGCACATGTCAGTGCAGGAGTGCTCATGAATATTCATGAGCTTCCACTAAGAGACAGAAGCAGAAGAAAAACAGATCCCTTCCCTAATTATGTCACCAAATTTCGCCGATCAATACATAGAGAACGAATTGACCTGCAGCTATACAGTTCTTTAGGTAATTAGAGATTGCCCACATGAAACTATTGAAGTAAAAAAAAAAATAAAAAAAATAAAAAAAGACTGAACTGCAGCTTTAATCAACGCTAGAAATCCGATGGGGGGGTTTTGGGAGGTGTCACACTTTTCTATCAGAGTGTTATAGGATTTCTTACAGAACACTATGGCAAAAAATTATTTAACCCCGGTGTTGCCTGGGGCTACAAATGCATTGCAAACATAGGTTTTCAGGCACCAAATGGGTTAATTTACAACATAACAAGCCTACAAAGAAAACATAAAAAAAAAACATAACATCCATATGTGCAAGTAATAACCCCTTACTGAGTTAGTCCCCTGGGCTACTAAGGGTTAATATATTAAGTTTTACAAAGTTAACATTGTGTATCCTTTATCACCAGAGCTGCAGACAGATTTCCTGGGGCCCAGGACTAGAGTTACGACCGGGCCGTATCTACCTTGGGGATGGTCTCAGGCCTCTAGCCAGGCCCAGTGGCTGCGGGAGGCCTGGCCCGGCATGGCAAGTTGCACCCGACCTCTGGCTGGGCCTGGCTACCGGTCCTCTCATTGCAGTGGGGGCCGGCTCTCCTCCAGCTGCGGGCCTCCCTCACTAACAATGTTCCACGCCGAGCTAGAGGACTCTGGCGTGTGTCGGGCCTCTCTGACGTTGGCGCACACCAGAAGCAAAGCTAGGCCCATCTTCCAGTGCGCACCAGCATGAGATGGAGGCCCGGCGTGCACCAGCGTCAGAAGCTTGGCACTTGTCCCGGATCTCAGCCCCCCTGTCGGCGGCTCTGCTTATCACCTATTCTAGGTTGGTCTTATTTTTCCTATGTTCATAGTGGTCATTATATACGTAGGCAAGAAATAGTGCCAGCTCAGGGTACGTGATACAAATTGGCATTATCTTTGCTGGTAGCCCGATATCTCCAGCTATTGGAGTGTAGAGAATAGCATGGGAAGAAGTAATTTGGCATCAATTACTCAGTTGCATGGTTATTTGCATGTGCTGCATTACAAAAATATCCCTGCAGTAAACAGACGATTCATGCTGATTTGGCAAATACGCTGATAAATGGAAAAATTGGGGTTATCAGAGTTTAATGCCAATTTTATTTATCACATCTAGGCTTGAGCCTGTGGTTTGAAAGGAATAAGAGGATGTCTGGAGCGAAATGTAATTTAAACACGATTTAAAAAAAAGAAAATAGCATATAAACTCCTTATTTCTGGCAAATCGTTTAATAAAAACTGAGGCCATATTAATATCTTCCCATGTCTCACGAGGCTGCTAAGAAGGTTTTTAGGCGTTTAAGGATTAATGAAAAGTTCAAAAATGTATTTTGATTTTCCGCAATATGCTACCCAACAGTTTTCTGTTGCATGTTATGACCTTTCTGCCTAGCTAGTGTTTTGCTATTGATTTTAATTACTCAGTTTAATTTACTGCATGCCAACACAAAGCTGTGTACTTCTACTTGCCAAAATGTTGTCACAGCCTCCCGAAGGAAGGCAGAATGGGGAAACGGTATATGTTTTGCAGTTTGAGGCTATTCATTAGAAAGGAATATCATTCGCTCGCTTTATAAAATGTCACTGCTACAGCATGTAGGCACTAAACATTTATACACACGGTAAAAGGATAAATGTCACAGCGGCTTGGACGGAAATAAATCACCCCTTCACCATTCCATTAACAAGTTGATGTATAGTGGGAGCTTTGTCAGACTCTGACATATTTATTTCAATACTCGGCCAAAGCAACAGCACCAGGTTTATATATTTATATATATAAAAAAGCTCTCTGATGCTTTGCACCATTTTTACTTGCAATTGCATTAAATGGAAGAAGCTTGTTAAAGAGGTATTTTACATCTGACACACATCATTAGCTAAGGAGGTTTATGTCACCCCAGACCTGATGCAAAAAAATACTTCCTCTCCCCCTTTGTAGAAGCGTGCAAAATGGTCGTCGGGTTTTAACTGGCATCATGACAATGGCGCCGGGTGGTGGGGGCAGGCGCACCTGAGAGCACACTCCTGCAAACTGGTTGTATAGTGGTGGTTTTATACTATAAGAGTGAACATGATTGATACATACTCTCCGTTGAGATGTTACTTTGTCTCTATGAGGGGGATGTAGCTAAGACTGACTTTGGATACTTAGGCCCGGGCCATAGTGCCTTTACCCACGCAGAGACGTGCAGAGGCTGTAGAAAAGCGGGTGCTTTCGCTGGCCATGGTCAATGGGCCGTGGGGGGGGCGTTCCTAGGGGCGTCACGGAGCTGGTTTGCCCTGATTGGGCGAACCGCTCACTTGACCTGCGTGTCATGCCATCAGTTTCAACTGATTTCTTGCGCAACGCGCGCCCCCTCCTGCCTCTGCCTGCGTGCACCCGCACGGTCTATGGACGCAAACACTGCCTTAAGGCAATCTGATCGCGCCCCGTGCGGATGCTTCTGCGTGGTCTCCCACACCATGGACTCAGCCTTACGTGGAGATCCACAGCAATGAAGCATGTGTATGTAATCATTTTACAGATTAAATAGGTTCTCTCTGCAAGTGCAAAATATGTGCGCAAGTACTATGCAATTGAAAATATATCTAAGTACTATATTGTGACTTACGCTTTACCCCTGTTTTAATAAATACCGGGGATCTTTCATGGGTAACATTGTACGTTCTGATTGATCAGTCACTACAATTGCTGAATATAGAGAACGTAGGGTGTAAAAAGTGTAAAAGGAGTTTGGAATGACACCATATTGTATGGATCTGCTCTGCTGTGTTAGAGATGTGTGCTGACATAGCTGAATGAATCACTACAGCCTATTATTATTAACCCCTTTCGGTAACAACCAGGGACATAAGGATATATTTCCAATACTAAATGGTACCTCTTCTATGATTCAGTGAACACTGAATATGCTACAAATCACCGCTATGACAGGATATTTTACACTATTTGAGACATCCATACTGACATCATTTGGATTCATAGGATTATTTATCTGCTTACCTTGATACAAACCAAGCGGTTTGTGACAATTGCTCTCAGGAGATATTGTTACAAAACAGATGATTTCCCTATATCTATCTGTATGCTGACATTGTTTCAATATGCCTTTGTATCCCACCACCGGGGATTTTTAACAATTGACACTGCGTGTATATATGTTGCACTTAGTGAGTTTATTTGATTAATACATTTATTTTATTTTTTTAGACATTTTGTTGTGACCATATAGTTTTTGGTTCTCAGCCATATCAGACAGATTTCTGATATATACCCCAGTGTATTAACACCAATTATAACCAAAATTATTTGATGACTATCTGTCTACTTTAGTGTATCAGGAATTTTTTGGCTGAGTGCAGATATGGGAAAAGTTTTTGTGATCCCTCTTGGATAACATTATAAATATCAGTATTCTATTACCCCATGCACCCCATATATCTAGATACTTCACTTTTACTTGTTTATTAAGATTGAGCGGTTAGTATTTTTCTGTTCACCATTTTTACTTGCAATTTAATTAAAATGGAAGAAGCCTGTTAAACAGTTATTTTACATCTGGCACACATCATTAGCCAAGGAGATTTATGTCACCCAAACCTGATGCAAGAAAATACAGGGTAAAAGTATTGAAACACCCAGATTTTTTTCATGCTGATAATGTATGCGTTGTTTAACGTACAACATAATCCTAATCCATATCCAGATTTTTAAATATTATTTTTAGTCATTTTGATTAAATAAATGAAGGCATTGCCTATATACAGTGTTCGACAATTAATGATAATCACACGCCCGTGGCGAGTGGATTTAGGCCGCTGGCGAGTCGTTCTGCATCTCTATTAATTTTCCCCTGCTCGCGCCAAAATTTTCAATTTAAAAAATAAATAAATAAATAATAATTCCTCTCGATCAACGACCGAGATCCCCTGAGGCTCCCAAGATGGCCGCCGACCGCACGTGGACCGCCTGGAGGGATGCCGGGGGTGGGGCTTTAAAATGCCAGGCCACAGGGGATTGGATGGGATGCCGGGGCGGGCCTTTGAAAAAAAACAAAAAAAACAGTCGCAGGGGTGGCCACGTGGCTTCCCGCTCTCCCCTGCCTTCCCTCCCCTGGCTCCTCTTCCCTCGGCTCCCCGGTTCTGCCTCACTCCGGCTCCTCGGCCCTCCTTCTGGTTCCCGGCACTCCTTCCCCAGGCACCCCGGCACTCCCTCCCCCCGGCTCTCCCTCGGCACCCCGGTTCTGCCGCTCCCCGGCCCTCCCTCTGGTCCCGGGACTCCCTCCCCCCAGCTCGCTCTCCCCACCCAGAGCCTGCTCACAGCCGCTCGCTAGCAGTGCGGCACCTGCTGCTAGTGAGCGCGTGCCTCCGCCGAACCAGCCGCCTCCTCCGAACCCGCAGCTACCTGAGAGGGGGGGAGATGGGAGATGCAGAGGGGGGGGCGGATGGGAGATGCAGAGGGGGGGCGGATGGAAGATGCACAGGGGGGGGCAGATGGGAGATGCAGAGGGGGGGCGGATGGGAGATGCAGAGGGGGGGCGGATGGGAGATGCAGAGGGGGTGCGGATGGGAGATGCAGAGGGGGGGCGGATGGGAGATGCAGAGGGGGGGCGGATGGGAGATGCAGAGGGGGGCCGGATGGGAGATGCAGAGGGGGGGCGGATGGGAGATGCAGAGGGGGGGCGGATGGGAGATGCGGGAGGGGGAGAGAGATGGGAGATGCAGAGGGGGGGGAGAGAGATGGGAGATGCAGGGGGGAGAGAGATGGGAGATGCAGGGGGGGAGAGATGGGAGATGCAGAGGGGGGAGAGAGATGGGAGATGCAGGGGGGAGAAAGAGATGGGAGATGCAGGGGGGGGGAGAGAGATGGGAGATGCAGGGGGGAGAGAGATGGGAGATGCAGGGGGGGAGAGAGATGGGAGATGCAGGGGGGGAGAGATGGGAGATGCAGGGGGGGAGAGAGATGGGAGATGCAGGGGGGGGAGAGAAAGAGATGGGAGATGCAGGGGGGGAGAGAAAGAGATGGGAGATGCACTCAATCACCCCGCCACCCAACCCAATCAACCCCTCTGTCTCTGACCCCCTCTGACTCTCACCCCCTCTGTCTCTCACCCTCTCTCTCTCCCCCCCCCTCTCTCTCTCTCTCCCCCCCTCTCTCTCTCTCTCTCAACCCCTCTCTCTCTCTCTCTCTCTCACCCCCCCTGTCTCTCACCCCCCTGTCTCTCTCTCACCCCCTCTCTCTCTCTCTCTCTCTCTCTCAACCCCTCTCTCTCTCTCTCTCACCCCCCGTCTCTCAACCCCCTGTCTCTCTCTCACCCCCTCTCTCTCTCTCTCTCTCTCTCTCTCTCACCCCCTCTCTCTCTCACCCCCTCTCTCTCACCTCCTCTCTCTCTCTTTCACCTCTCTCTCTCTCTCTCTCTCTCTCTCTCACCCCCTCTCTCTCTCTCTCACCCCCTCTCTCTCTCTCACCCCCTCTCTCTCTCTCACCCCCTCTCTGTGTCTGTGTCACACTCTGTTTCTGGATCTCTTATTTACCCTATATATCTTAACTGCCCTATACTACACCGAAATAACCTATACTGCTTTCTTCCAGATCTGACTCAAGCTTCACACGGAAGACATCGGAACCCCCCCTAACCCAGAAGACAGGTAAGAAACACCTCCCCTCCAATGTATAACATTGAGGGAATGAGGGTACCTGGACATTGAGGGAATGCGGATCAGGTAAGATCCCAGGCGGGATTGCTGCTTTAGATATTGTGAAGCGGGGACGTCCAGACACTGGTTAAGGACACACACACATAACAAGGACTAATTGTAGTATAATGTAATACAATAAATACATTTATGTCAAAAACGAATGTTGTTCTGACTAGGAATTTATTAAATGTATTTTATTTTTATATTTTATTTTAAAGCGGGGTTGGGGGCGGGACTGGGTGCGGGACTGGGGGCAGACTGGGGCGGGGTTGGGGGCGGAACTAGGTGGCGAGTAGATTTTTGGTTGGGCGAGTAGATTTTTGGGTGATTTGTCGAACACTGCCTATATATATATACTGTGATGCCGTCACTGCCCTCTAAGGGCTAGAATGGGGCAGTTGTGGGACTTTACAGCTCTCATAGAGTTAATCATTCTGGAAAGGTCTGTTCAGCTGTGAGTTAATGAGCTAATTAGTTATACAGAGAGGGTGAGAGACGCTGCTGCTATACTGATCTGGGAAGGCACACACAGACAGCCCTGTGAGAGACTGAAAGGGGACCTGCTGCAGGTACACTGGGTAAAGTGGGGAAAGAGTCTAGTTCTCCCACGATTAGTTAGGGACTAAGCAGTATTAGTCAGTACTTCTGGAAGGAGTTAGGTCTTTTGTTTCTGTTTTGTGTTATGAGGTAACCCTGTACCTGCTTTGTACCCTGTAAATAAACCCCTGCTTAGAAAGTACAGTGTTTCCTGCCTTTGATCTGGACAAAAGATCCGACGCTGGGACTGAGACGTCACAATACATATACTGAACCTAGAAGGACTCATGCATACGACTACTGAAGAGGCCAATCCAGGCGAAATGCGTTGAGTTGAGGAATCAGGATACTGCGTTCTCGTAGTATTGTGTGAACACCAGACCCACTGATGCAACCAGAAGTCCCTCCACCGCGAGGAAACATCCCACCCAACTGTGCGGCTGACGGCTGTCCTGTCAATTATCGGGACCGCGGGAGAAATCCAGCTAATGGCGTCGGCACTAAGATCATACCATTCCATCACTGATCATTTAAATGCGCATGTCCTATGTGCTATATGTGGTGTACATTTTATTGTTTATAAATTGTATCAGACGTTCTGCACCATCGGTTGTTCCCTTAATTCCCTTGAGGATCATCTGACCCACACATTCCGACATCTGCTCCTTACATGGGGTACTTACCACTCCAGTCCCAGACGAACCCCAAGCTCATTTCAGAGAGAGTACGACGTGCCTCTGATATGCCTTTATTTATTGGGGAAATGTGAGTAAAATTGCCCCTTTTTATCAACAATTAATACCCCCATCAGAATGTATTGCACTATTTGTGATATGTTTTCTCTTTTCAAAGGAAGATTACACTCCCATGGAAGGACCACAAGAACGGTTCCTCATTAGGGTTTTTCAGCTGCTTTAAGAATATTTTTTGATTCTTTATGCACCCTTCCACATCAATTATTACGGAATGCACTTTAGCACTCTACATATTTATGTGTTGAATATTTCTTTTGTGTGTCCACTTTATAATGTGTTAGCTGATCTTTCCTGCTATAATTTATTGCACTTTTATTTATTGTACTTTACCATCCACACAGGAGCGCCCTTTTTTTACACTCCTTTTTGCGTTGTGTAACCCTTGTCCAACTCTTCCCTTATTGACACATCAACATTACAAGCTCATACACAAAGGAGCAAAGTGCTTTGACAAAGAGGCCCATACTGTATATCGCACAGAAAGCCCCATTGAAGTAAAAGCAAAAACACAGGGCACCAGTATTGCACTAACCATTTTGGAGCTTAGTGGGTATATATTGCTTTTAAAGTAAGACCCTGATTTGTAATAGGTTATTAAGGCTAATGGTACGTATCTACCTGTTATCCATAAATAAAATACACTCCCCTTAGTGTCACTTTTATGTCTGAAGCACTTCTTTCCATTATTTGTTATTTATGATTGTCACGTGTATTACTGCTGTGAAGCGCTATGTACATTAATGGTGCTAGTGTATATAAATAAAGATATACATACACTCTTACTGTATGATATTCCCAACACTGGGGGAGCGTCACTACGCGCCTGTAACAGTTAAACCCGGAAATGGGTGCGATGTCCGGAGTCAGGGCTTAGCGAATCCTGCCATGTCTCAGCTGTGCTACACTCACCCCAACTCATGAGAGGCAAGCACCCCCAACCCGACTAACTGGCTTAAATGATTCCCTTTCCTCGTTCAGTGGGAGCTTGCTCTTCATTATTGTAAACATCTCCCAAACACCCTCACCCAGTTATAAAACGCGCCTGCTTTCTATTTCCAAACATGTCTTGTGCAAGTTTTGCTGCGGACGATGTTTGCTGTGTGCATTAGCAGAGGCTCCTGTTCTACAAACTGTGATGTCATAACACCTTACGTAACTGGCGGAGAATAGGTGCACTCGCATGACCTCACACAGCGCCTCGTGTGTGTCGACGTTTGGGTCACTAACATTGACCTATGTCAAGATCTTGACAAAGGTCAAACGTCAGTTCGTTTGGAATAAAGAGTACCTTTTTTCAAAGTCTCCCTGGATTGTCGGTTCTTTCTCAGTTTGGAGAATTTGTTTACATTCATAAAACCTTATGTCACACGATTACTAGCACCTGATCCTGCAAGTCATTCTTTTCCAGGGACATCATTATATTTCTGGACAGAAACCTTAGTTGCATATGGTAAGCATGAGAACACCCCACTATATACAATATCCACACCTCTTCTGGCAGCTTTGTATTGTCGTTTCCCTAAAAGCAATTGGATTTATTTTATTTGTTAAATGTGATCCAACACTAGATTTACAGCAGAGAAGCTTTAATAAATAGCCTTACAATTCCCCCAAACGGCTCCTGTCTCTCAAAATTCATACAGTACATGGCCTTTTCCATGTGGTACAATAGTAGTGCAAAAGACAGCACACATTCCCTTACCCTGTATTGCAGCAGAGGATTTCTTATTAAGGTAAATCACGTTTTTAATGCAGATCATTAGCCCAGGACTCGGAGGTTAGAGATACTTTTCTCAAAAACAGATTGTCAGGGAGACAGAATTTGATACCTCTCTCCATATGTTTATCACTTAACTCCACCCCGCCTCCTCATGTTAAAACTCTCCAAACTGCCAAATGCTGTGATACATTGACACCAGAGGACAAAATTATATCCTATTACAAAATAATATACGCAACGAGAGTACATCCACTTGATGTAAACATATAAGTAATAGAGGGGACGTGGCTGCAATGATTCCCAGATTGCAGTGATCAGGGCTGAGCAGCACAGCAGATTCTGGAGAAATAAAATCTAATAACCAATTAAAAATATTTTATCAAACATTTGTTTACTTTAAACTTTTTCAACATACAAAAATACTACACAATGAAAATGTAATCAGAGAGACACATATAGTAAATGTAGTATGCAAAACAAAGACATGACTGAAGGATGTTAGTATGTGCAGCTTAGAGGAGGGATGGGACAGAACGATATGGTTCTTATCTGAAATCAAATTCTATGTTTGAATTTGAAACTTCTTCCCACTTTGCTGATACACGCAGGGCCGCCGATAGCTTTCATGGCGCCCAGGGCTAGAGTTTCCACCGGGCCCCCATGTCAGCAGCCTTGCTGTCACCCTTCTTACACTCCCCCCCCCCTTGCTCTCACCCCCTATTTCTCTCCCCCTGCTCACACCACCATCCCCCATGTATCTCCCCCCTTCTATTCCCTCACACCCTCTCCCTCTCATATACCCTATCCTGCCTCTCATATACACCCTCTACCCCTCCTTACTTTTACTTGAAGAGTGATTACATTTTTCTAAAGAGGACAATTACACCAATACGTTTATTACATTGATCCTTTCTTTAGATATTTTTCTTGAAAACCGCAGGACTTTTGGCACGCAAAAAGGTATGGGATAAGATAAGGGTGGGAAAAGAGGTATGGGGGGGAAGGATAGGTATAAGGTAAGCAGGAGGGAAATAGGTAGAGGATAATGGGGGGATAGGTACAGGGTAAGGGGGGATAGGTACAGGGTAAGGGGGGGAGAAATGGGTAAGTGGGGGGGAAGTAGGTATAGGTAAGGGGGGGGGGGAATAGGTATAAGGTAAGGCACAGGAGAAATAGGTATAGGGTAAGGGAGAGGGGAAAATAGGTATAGGGTAGGGGGGAATATAGGGTAAGGGGGGGAAGGATAATTATGGGGTATGGGGTGGAGGTATTGGCCTGGGTGAAAAGGGGAAAAGGTATGGGGTAAGAGGGTGGAGGTATGGGGTAATGGTGAAAAATAGGTATGGGGATGAAAGGCAGAAAAAAGATATGGGGGGAATAGGTATAGGGTAATTGGGATAATTGGAATAGGGTAAGGGGAAATAGGTATAGGGAATGGGGAATAGGTACAGGATAAGGGGAGGGGGAATAGGTACAGAGTTAGGGGAGGGGGAATAGGTACAGGGTTAGGGGAGGGGGAATAGGTACAGGGTAAGGGGGGGGAATAGGTACAGGGTAAGGGGATGGGGAATAGGTACAGGGTTAGGGGAGGGGGAATAGGTACAGAGTTAGGGGAGGGGGAATAGGTACAGGGTTAGGGGAGGGGGAATAGGTACAGGGTTAGGGGAGGGGGAATAGGTACAGGGTTAGGGGAGGGGGAATAGGTACAGGGTTAGGGGAGGGGGAATAGGTACAGGGTTAGGGGAGGGGGAATAGGTACAGGATTAGGGGAGGGGGAATAGGTACTGGGTTAGGGGAGGGGGAATAGGTACAGGGTTAGGGGAGGGGGAATAGGTACAGAGTTAGGGGAGGGGGAATAGGTACAGGGTTAGGGGAGGGGAAATAGGTACAGGGTTAGGGGAGGGGGAATAGGTACAGGGTTAGGGGAGGGGGAATAGGTACAGGGTTAGGGGAGGGGGAATAGGTACAGGGTTAGGGGAGGGGGAATAGGTACAGGATTAGGGGAGGGGGAATAGGTACTGGGTTAGGGGAGGGGGAATAGGTACAGGGTTAGGGGAGGGGGAATAGGTACAGAGTTAGGGGAGGGGGAATAGGTACAGGGTTAGGGGAGGGGAAATAGGTACAGGGTTAGGGGAGGGGGAATAGGTACAGGGTTAGGGGAGGGGGAATAGGTACAGGGTTAGGGGAGGGGGAATAGGTACAGGGTTAGGGGAGGGGGAATAGGTACAGGGTTAGGGGAAGGGGAATAGGTACAGGGTTCGGGGAGGGGGAATAGGTACAGGGTAAGGGAGTGGTGGGAATAGTTGCAGGGTAAGAGGGGAAATAGGCATAGCGTAAGGGGGGGAAGAGGCACTTGGTAAGGGGGTAATAGGTACAGGGTAAGGGGGAAATGGATATAGGGTAAGGGGGGAATATAGGTATAGGGTAAGGGGGAGGGAATAATTATGGAGTAAGGGGAGGAGGTATTGGCCTGGGTGAGGAGGGAAAAAAAGTATGGGGTAAGGGGGGTGGAGGTATGGGGTCATGGTGAAAAATAAGTATGGGGGGGAAAGATATGCGGTAAGGGGAGTGAAAGGCAGAAAAAAGGTAAGGGGCAAGGGAGGTGGGGGGCAAGGTATTAATCTGGGCTCTTTGCCAACCTTTCTCTCCCAAGTAATGCCTCGTAATAAGTTATATTCTGCCCTAAGCCGAGAACACAAATTACGATGTTGTACTTGTAGATTTTCGGTTCACACTCACTTGCAAGAGTATTGTGAGATTATTATAAAGAAAGGTCACTCAGAGTTTGTATAAGATAAGGTTTGTCATTTATTGTATCACAACAATAATCAGAAATATCACAACAAGCTACTTGTACGCTAACGGCTAGCAGTTACAGTATGCTAACAATCCATTCCTAACTATGCAGAGATTATATAGCTAATATGCATTGTCATACTCACAAACAAAAAGATATTATGATAGGTCAGCCAGTCTCAGCTAAGTCTCATCTGTGTGGTTTCCTACCTCGGTTCTAATTCAATATGGAGTCACGCAAGCTTATATTAAGTCTTGTTCCTGCGTACGTGATATGATACCATACTCTGTGGCTACTGACGTATGTTGTTTACCAGCATTTACAGCCTACTGACGTATGATGTGTTTCAGCATCTACCGTTTGACCACACGCCTAATCACCGCTTGTTTACGCGAGTTAGTTCCCCTTTTATGTGTAGCTACCTATGTCCAAATATCCTTTTCATTTCCCAGCAAAAAACAACCTACTTCTAATACAAGAAAAGCTAGGATTTTGACAATATGCTCTAAGCTGTACTAGGCCATATAATGATACTATATATATACCTGTGACCTGTATTAATTATGCGATATATGCCATAAGATACTTGTAATCCATAACAGTATGGGGCATGGGGGTGAGGTATGCGGTAAGGGGTGGCGTGAGGTGAGGGAAAGAGGTAGTGGCTGAGAGGAGTTACAGTACCTTGGTATGCAGTGGAGGGCTGGAGGACGAAGCAGGAATATGTGGGTGGTGAGCCCGCGAAGACTCAAGGAGGGGGCTGTGAAGGGAACTGCAACGGTCCACAGAGGGGCCTTGAGACAGCCCACAGAGGGTCCGTGTGAAGGGGACTACAATGTCCCACGTAGGGGCTCTATGAAGGGGCTTTGAGGTGGCCTGCAGGGGGGCCCTGTGAAGGTTGCTCCTCAAATCAGTAGGGTTGAGATGGGGGAGAGAGCACAGGGCGGCAGATATCTGTAACATACACAGCAATGCGTGCTCTTCGGCAGTGAAGGTGTTACACAAAACAGTTGGATCAACGGTTTTGCAATCATTTCAATCAATATTAGTTCACTGTGTCCCAGTCCCATTTATTAATTATGTTTCTTATGCATGGTTATTTAGATCAACTGTTCAAAATCAGCTAAACATTAGCCCATAGCATTTAACTAATAGCTATTAAATCTCAATATAAACAATTTATGACTAATATTTTTTTTAAATATCCTGCAGAAAGTCTAGTCTGCTAATAAGAGCCTGCAAACTAAAGCAGAATTAAAAGGCTTTCTATGTAATGTGGAGTTATTATATCAACACCAATATATCATTTTCAATTCTCTTTTATTCCTTTTGATTTCCAGCTTTTTCTTGATACTGATCCACAGGCTGTAACACAGACGTGCAATGAAAGGTTTCAATATTCCTTAGCTAATCCTTTATGCTTCAAGCTGAGGGTTTGCTATTGGTATGATTTGAAAGCCCCAGTTACACTCAGCGACATGTGCTAGAGTCACAATATGACAAAATTCCCCCGGATTCCTCTGTGCCATTTTTACAGTTGTTTTATAAGATGTTTACACGCTTTACAAATTTAGGTCCAAACGCCTATCTGTCGTCCAGACAATGTCACCTGGTGAAGAGGTGACGCTTCTCTCCTCTTTATGGCTTTGCAGGGAGGTGTCCCATATATGAGCACCTCCCATTTCCCACCCTTCCCCAGATAGTTTTTTTCCCTTCCTCTTTCTGGGGATATCATTCCCGGAAGAGGAGGGGTCACTTACTGCCTTCCCCGCACCTCTAGGGGTGCTTATACTCGGGGACGGGTGTGCTTTAGGGGCAGCAGTGACCTTGGTGGACGAGATGACGTTCTTCCCCGCTACAACAAATATGCTGGGAATACACATTATCATTAGGCCGTGTTCAGGGTGGCTGCTACGCGACGTGCGCGCTTGCGTGCGCGCGCACGTCCGTCACAATTTTGGGTTGTTCGGTGGGAGTGTTCAAACTGAAAACTCCACCGGCGGCAAAGTGCAGCGTTGACGCTAAAACCCGAAATGATATTTGGGGCAGCAGTCGCGTCACGTGAGCTGGTTCAGCAAACCAGCTCCGTGACACATTCGCCCCGCCCCCTGCCCCGCCCCCAAATGCGCGACCCAACTCCTGCAGCCTGAGCACAGATCGACAGGCTGCAGGAGCACGCAGGGGAGGCACGCACGGACGATGTAGGGACTCATGCTGATCTGATAAACCAATGCAGCAGCGGTTACAAAGTTGCAGCAATCCATGGTTGGATTTTAGAAAACTATTGGGAAAGCCTTCATTATCTATGGTCCAGGAAAATAAAAAATGATTGATCAATATTTGTCTAAAGCAAGAAACTACAAAATGAAGGATCACTGTGAAAAAGACAAAGTAAAGTAATTTCATCTTAAAAAATCTAAAAAAAATGCTGGGCTGTTAAACTGGGCCTGGGTCTTTAAAGGGCCGGAAACTCGCCAAATACACATGGAAGGTAGCACATGGAAGAAGTACTGGCCAGGGGAAAGAATTACATTAAGATGCTCCTGATTGTTATGTAGTTTTCAGAACTACCCAATATGAAATAGTACCTTCACAGAGGGGTTCTCAACTCCAGTCCTCAAGACCCTCTAACAGGTGTGGTTTTCAGAATATCCCTGCTTCAGGATAGGTGGCTCAATCAGTGACACAGTCAAAGGCTGATTGAGCCAGCTGTGCTGAAGCTGAGATATCCTGAAAACCTGAGCTGTTGGGTGGTCTTGAGGATAGAATTTGAGAACCTCTGTCTTAACCATTTCCTGTTCTGAAGTCTCTTCTGTCGCACAGATGTGCATTAAAATGCCCAAGAATAACTCCTGGATGGTAGGTTTCAGATAGGCTTCTATCACGCCCACATGGGCTACTCCCCTCTAATATTATACGCACACTTATTTTTGAAAGTTTAATACGTTCAACACAACACTTTGTCTGACTCAGGATAGCTAGGCCAGCTGGCTGGTATCACTGACTTATGGCAAATAGAGAGATAATGGCACAGATGCAGAAATTGATACGTCTCATTATCAAGTAACTCTCCTCTTATTGATTCACAAAAATACTCCCATATCATTATTTCCCATATAATTTACAGCATTTTTTAAGGCATTATTAAAACTCCTATGTATGCAGCTTTATACTAAGCCACTGATATAGGTGTAAAACAGAAGGAATACGCTTTTGCATATTACCTTTCAACCCACTGTCCGGAACACTAAATACCACCCCCGCCCCCCCCAGTGTGCCATACAAGACTGCAGCACAATCACTGAGTCTGAATAAGCAGAAATCTTCTGGGATTGTAAAACCAGAGCTGAAAGCAGAGATACAGCAGCCATTTTTGTTCCCTGATATTTTCTGCATAGTTGCCCGTTTGACTTTGTCAATTGAACCTCATGATGCCAAAAACTTTCTTCCTAATCAAATTATCATTTGGGAAACATCATTTGGGAGAATATTTGGCCTGAATGCAGCACAGATATTCCTATTAATTCAAAGTGCCTAATTTGCAGCCTGAGTAATTGCAAAGGTACAATGCTACATTCATTTCACATGAGCTAAATAGATAGGAATATCGAAGCTGGACAGAAGAGAACCTGCTCTGCAGTTCCCTGTGCTGTGAGTGGCAGGTAAGAGAGGTATAGCCACCCTAAGTAGTCCTTCCTCAGTTCTCGGTGTTAGCAATGGAAAGAAAGATGTCTAAAGATGTTCCGTAGTTACAAAGGACAAGGATTTTAATTAGCTATTCTTCCCTTTTCCATTTTCTGGGGTTCTACAGGTGAAATTCCAGGGTACAGAATGGCTGAAAACTCATAGGTCTCTTCTTCGTGTGCAATGTCAGTAGATTACATTATATTTGTTTGTCCATGAAAAGGCATCACAACCTACATGTACTGTACATCAAATTTGCCCTTCTCCAGAAATAGAATTTTGCACTATATGATTTTCTGCTTAAAAGCCGATATCTGTTGTGTCATGCAGCACTTCTGCCGGGAGTGAAGAAGAGAGGGAACATTAGGTTCAATCTTCAACAAGCCCTTCAAGGTACTGGTCTCTGCTCGTTCAGTCTGTAGTGTTACGTCAGTCTGAACATTCTGAGATATGTTATTATCTTTACCCAGAGAATCTTATATTGACATGGAGAAAATACCAGTGTCAAAAAACAAACCTCATGCTCCAAACATGGGAATAAAACTCACTGGAAGACAAACAAATCTCAGAGAATGTGTGCGTCAACATATACACAGTGAGACACGTGTGTGTATACAGATACAGAGCAAGGGATGTGTGTGTCTACATATACAGAGCAAGGCATGTGTGCACATACATATACAGAGTGAGACGTGTGCGTATACAAATACAGAGCAAGAGACCTGTGTGTCCACATATACAGAGCAAGTCATGTGTGCACATACATATACAGAACGATACGTGTGTGTATACATATACAGAGCGAGACACGTGTGCACATACATATACAGAGCGAGACACGTGTGTATTGTGGCAGGATGGCTTTATAGGTATGCAGTTGGACACAACCTCAGTAATTGTACAGTATATAGATGTGCTGGAAATCAGTGCAGCTGATGAGAGGTACAGGATACTACCACTAACACTGAATCAAAACGCATTAATTTGAAACTGGACATGCAGCTCATTCAACATGAAAAAGAATATAAGAGACTGAACCAAAGACCAAAACCGAGACCAATCAATATAAAAAGAACAGGTAATTCCAAAACAGGTGAAAGGAATACTAGCTGAGAGACCTGGCGTTGCCCGGGAAGTGAACACCTAATAATGTTTGGGTGGGGTTGTGAATGTTGGTGGGTGGGTTACTTTTATTGGGTGGGTGACTGACTGGGTAGGTGGGTGGGTGGCTTACTGACTGGGTGGGTGGGTGACTGACGGACTGGGTTGGTTTACTGACTGGGTGGGTGTATGCCTGGCTGCTTATGAGAAACTCAATTTGGTTATTGCATGTAACCTAGTTATGTGTCGATTTTCTCATTGTGGAAATCTAGGACTTGTCTGCTTGTACAGTATGTAGTTGGGATAGTTGGAGTTTCAGTGGAAAAAAAGCAAAGGTTAATTGTGCATATGCCTAGATCCTAGAGATCTTAATAATGCTATAAAAAGTGAACACGTCAAATTGCCAACAAGAGAAGATATTATGGCTCCGTTTTCAAATGCACAGTCAGTTTTTCAGTAAATGAGATGCTTCTTCTGGATTTTGGCAGCTAAAACTAACAGTTTAACACTATGTACATGGAATACCCGATTTGGAAGATACTGATTCTTACGTCTACTACACATTAGATTTAGGAACATGTTGATGGTGTCAACACCTCCATGGATGACAGTTATTTGGGGTTTAACTGATTATGAACATGATTGTAGAATTCAGAGAGTCTTGGATGCAACTAGAGCTGCAAACTTTAAATTAAATATGGAGATACACTATGCCTTTTGCGGGTGAAAGAATTAATGTTTTCTGGAGGCATTCCCCATGAAGGTATACAACCTGACTTAAGACAAAATGGTCAGTTAGGCCCGTAGGCACCTTTGAATCTGCTTTCAATCTTGCAACTTTTTGCATCTAAGCTTCTTGAACGGCTTGTCTATTCATGCTTACTCAATTTCCTCATAACCACTTAGACCCATTTTATTTGGCTTCTCAAGCACATTCCACTAAATCTGCCTCACCAAAGTAGCAAATGATCTTCATATTGTCAAATCTCAAGGCTCTTCTCCATTCTAAATTGTGTTTGTCCTCTCTGCTGCTTTTGATACTGTTGACTACCATCTACTTCTGAATATTCTTGACTCCCTTGGTATCTGCAACAAAGCCTTATCCTGGTTCTCCACTTATCTTTCTAACTTCTCCTTTAGTATCTTAATTGCTAGCTATTCCACTTCTACTGTCGACCCGTGTGTTGGTATGTCTGAAGGCTCTGTCCTGGGACCACTCCTTTTCTCTAGATATACGGTCTCACATTGACATCTTTGGTTTAAAATGTCATCTCTACGCAAACAACACACAACTGTATCTTTAACCCTTAGGTTTACTCCTGACATCCAGTTCCAAGTCTCTAATTGCCTCTCTGCTATTTCAGATTGAATGGGCCACTGTCATATCAAACTCCAGTCCAGTCTCTTAAGCACTCTGCTTTGGTGTAATATTTGACTCGCCTTTCCCCTCTCACATTCATGATGTTGATAAATCTTTCCGATCTTTTCATTCAACAACTAAAACTTTCATGCATGCCCTACTTATCTCCTGACTTTACTATTGCAACATTTTCCCCTCTGGCCTTCCTGCTTCCCAACTCAAAAATGAAAATAGCAGAAGTGGGATTTGGTTGCAACTGATACGATCATTCATGTTTACAACAGATGTATCGTCCAGAGAAGTGGCTCCATCAATGCACGATGAGAAGTCCTCAGAAACAGCAAGGTAGCTTATGTTGATCTGATTGTAAAGTTAATGCCATAGCTAACTACCAACTGCAAAGAATCAAACATAAAACAGAGAGGGATAACATAATGAAAGGGTCGCCTCATGAAAAAGAAAACTGTAAGAAACTATTCGAACTGCAGAAATAAACTTTCAGTAATCGAAGGAAACATTTTCAAGAGCAGCAACACTGTAAAAGTGATGAAGCTTTAAAAAATAAGCTGTAAAAGATCCATGAGGTTCATTTGGAAATAGAGAAAACATTACTAATGTGGAAAAAACTGTCTTCCATGCTTGAACTACAGTACAAAATCGTGCCAACCGCCAGATTCACTGAAACCTCACCTTGTTCCACATAGACCTTATGAGAAGGTAGGCACTGATTTACTTGCTGCTACTCAAAGGATAATTTACTATAATAGTCACAGATTATTATCCTTTGTATCCAGAAAGTTGTACATGAAGAAATACTAGCAACAAGTGGCAAGTGTAAAGAGCATATTTGCCAGACATGGTATTCCAAAATAAGTACTCAGTAATAATGAGTCACAAATTTACAGTACCGAATTTAGGTAATTTGCAAGGAAATGGGATTTTTGTGATTTTTGTCACACAACATCTTGTCCAAATGACCCTCAATCAAACGGATTGGTGAAAAGCTCAGAACAAACACTAAAAAAATGTTTGAATGCATGGGTGACGTGTATAAAACATCATTTGGGCAATGCTTTTTCTTCAGGCCATCTGTTGATGGGGATGAGAATTAGGTAAAATTTACCAATTATTAACAACTGTCTGAAAACTCAAGACAAATAAAAGAGATGAAAGAACAGCAGAAAAGAAAACAAAAATATTAGTTTGACAGAGCAGCCTGTACTCTCCCACAGTTTAACCCAGGACATCGAGGTTGTCTGCAAAATTACATCTTTAATACCTTCGGCCGGAAAGGTAGCATCATGGAGCAAGTATAACCAAGATCTTATATAAAGTAGTCCCCAAACCAAAGGGACACATTTTGGAGAAATCGAAGGATCCAAAGTGTAATACATGAAAGACAAGCCACGCTGACAACCAATGGGGACCCTTCCATTCTATAACCCTGAACAGATAATGAAGAAAAGGTCATGCTACAAGATGATAACTCAGATTCAGCTGGAAGGCAAACATTGAGAAGATCAGCGAGGCACACTAAGCGCCCTGAAAGACTCAATGTGACTTGTTACCGTAAAAGAGCAGTCTAGGCTATGAATTTTTTTTTTTAGATAGGATTGAAGCAGGGAGTCTCTGGAGCTGGACCCATTAATTTCAGCTCCCTGCTTCCCAAGATATTTACCTCCGTAGGGTGTGCCAGCATCTTGGCACTGTTTAAAGCTCCTGGTCAGGTGGGCCAATAGGAAGCCGCAAGTCATGGCTTCCTATTGGCTCGTGTGACGCGGGAGCTTTGAAGCAGCCATTAGATGACCTACAGCTAGCCCAGTCAGAGCGGCTACTGGCACCCCCTACGGAGGTATCTTGGTAAGCAGGTTGTCACAGGTCCTGAAATTAATGGGGTTCAGCTATGGAGACCCTCTGCTTCAATTCTATTTAAAAAGATTTTAACATTTATAAAAAATAACGCATAGCTTGAACTACCTCTTTAACAGATTGCTGGGTAGACTGTGGCGTTTATCACACGATTCTCACTCTCACCATACTAGTACACAACCCCTTTAATTAGGTGGATAGCTAAACGGTCAGAGCTTCTATACCAAGTAGAAACAATCTTCCATCTTAAAAAAGAAGCACCAGAGCACTCAGGTTTTAGAGAATAAAATCTTCAGGCTATTAATACACAAAATCATAAAAACAAATACATGCATGGGGAGACTTAAGTGAATGAAGGCTCTGGGAGACCCGAGTGTGTGGAGAAGGGGAGATCCCAGTGTATAGAGGCTTGGGGAGATCCCAGTGTATGGAGGCTCAGGGAGACCCAAGTGTGGGGAGAAGGAGAGATCCAGTGTACGGAGGCTTGGGGAGACCCAAGTGTCGGGAGAAGGGGAGATCCCAGTTTATGGAGGCTTGGGGAGACCCAAGTGTCGGGAGAAGGGGAGATCCCAGTGTATGGAGGCTTGGGGAGACCCAAGTGTGGGGAGGCTTGAAAAGACACAAAGAAAAAGCCAACAGCTTACCAGGGAGGGGTTTATATAGCCCATCCCTCCTTTTTGACACCGCTCACAGTAGAACACTTACATATTAAAAGGACATACACTGTATATTACAGAAAATGGATATACAGTAGATATGCCTATGGTTCAAATTATAAGTACAGTATCTACAGCTTTTAATTCAAAGGCCCAAAAGGATTCTTGTGTGGTAATCACTGGTTTCTATTCCCACCTCTACATTGGGGAGGAACGGATTCTAAATCCATGAATTGTAATAAATCTGGCACACTTGCATGATGGAAAACGCAAGGGATGAGGGAATGTGTCCTAGATTTGACCAATGGTGTTCTGCAGCAGCTTCAGATGATGAACTGTCTGGTAGCCAAGCTAGAGACTCTGTACTGCCACTCAGGGCACATAAGGGTATCTTTACAGCCAATGCTGTCCGGTGTGCGTCTCCTCCGTCTCTGGCAGTCTCTGACGGTCCCCACAAGCGGCCACTGGGGTTCTCGTGCAGCTTGACTGGAGTCGGCGTCTGGCGTCACGATCAACCGGGAACGGATTGCCTCCTCCTCTTCCACTCAACGCGTTTCGCAAGATAGGGTTAACTTGCTTCGTCAGGAGTCAAGTTAGGAAGCGTCGGGCAGTTTATTTCTGTTTCCTACACTTGCATGATGATCATTAAAATGTGTGACATTTTAAATCTGTTACACCCTTTTCAATAAGTCTTCTATGTTCAACACTTTTGTGATTTAACTGATGTATGGTTTTATCCTCATAAATTAGATTACAGGGGTATTTTAATAAATAGACCATATGTGCACTTCTGCAGTTAATTATTAAATATTTGATACGTTTTCCCCCCCAAAATGGTGTGAATTGTCTAATATCATGAATTTACACAGATTACATCTACGACACCGGTGGTTTCTTTTGGGTTTCCTATCATGACATGTACCCTCAATTTTAGTTTTAAATTCACTGTATACCAATAAGTCCTCTTAACAGTAGCTGTGCGTGTAAAGATAACCCTTTGTGAAGCCATACAGATGTCTTTAAAAAGTGCATCCTAATATCTGAGCAGTTCCTACGTAAACGCAGAAACTGGCCAATGGGGTCAGCATTCTTTCCAGCCTTAGGACGAGAGCTCTTATAATTAAGTAGAGAGTTACAGGAAGTTTTTTTTTCTTCCTAAAAGCCTTAGTTTCAATCACTGAATCTTGAATGTAGAGTTAGATCAAGGAAATCAATTGTACTCCCACCATGCGTATATTCGTTTTTATCACTTTGTGGATTAATAATGCCTGAAGATTTTATCCTCTAAAACTTGCAAGTGCTGTGGGGCTTTTTTCGATGGTATATTTGTATTGAGTCTGTTTTCTTGGGAGGAAAGATGGAGGCATATGTACATTGTATAGGATCATGTACTGTATAGCTCGTCCCTTATATTTAACAGTGTTATTAATAAGGAACCATTGGAACCATTATAAGCAAATGCTTGCTGTTAACACAGCTTTTAAGCACTGCATGGGATTAGATGCAAAGCCAGTCAAACCACTCACAGACAGCTGATTCAACCTTTTGGGTCTCATCAGTGTGAGGTTGGTTTAACTGGCCTTGCAATTTTCAAGCTGGGTAGGTTTACCATACACTTTATTTAAGTTATAGTGGGTGTAAAAGGCGACAAAAAACCCCTACCATTAGCATATAGCCAATAAAGAATATCACTTGTGAGCACATTAACATGTCTTAGACAGGTCTGCAACCCTGACTTTCACCATTATCACCTAGCATACAGTTCTCCCACAGCAGTAAGGGATTCTGGGAAATGACATGATGAGAGAGATACAGATACAGGTGTAGCCAGGTCACCTGATGGCTACTATTCTGCCCTTGGGCTGGCAGTAAGCCCTGGTGCAATCAGGTTGCCAGTAGTTGATATGGGGTTTTCCCCCTCTGAGGAGCTGCACTTGTGTGACAGCGGGAGGTGGTGACATCTGGCCTGGGCATGACCAAAATAAGACAGACCTGGTGTAATCCTCCTGGCTGTATTTAAGGGCAGTGCCGCCTCAAATTCAGTAGTGCCTCTACCCACTTGAGAGGGGCAGGTCACACAGCCAGGAGCCTACTCTGGTCCTCTTTGCTCCGGGGGAGAGTGAGTGTGTACCATACCTCTGCCTCTGCTAGAGGGGCAGGGAAGAGCTGGGACTACTGCGGGTGCCCTTGGCCTGTAGTGAAGGTACAGGGACCATCCTTCAGTGGTAGCTGAGAGACTGCTTTGGGCAGAACTCTGCCTTGTTACTGTGCTGTTCAGTGAGGACAATAAACCATTCCTGTTGTTATACCTCCGGCCTGGTGCGTGACCTTACTGGAGGGAGAGGTAATCGTTCTACCGTGGGAGATTACCTTCAGTTCCCTGGAGCCTACTGCAGATGGAGGCGCTGCACTGCTAAAGAATATGTAGGGTATGGACCCCAGAAGCCTATTCCTGTGTCCCCACTACCACCGGCGGACGACTCAGCCCTCCTGTTACCAGTAGGTATTATGCACCACATACGTAGTAATGGCCAGGTCTCCCACCGGGTGGGGGAAACACCGTTACACAGAGATACAGAAATACAGAGATACAGATACAGTAATATATGTGGCTGTATCTAGATCTTTATTTTTTTATGTTTCATTTTTTACACATGGTCAGTTCAATGGCAAAGTTCTCTCCATACCCTGTTAACCCCTTCATTGACAGAGGGGCTGCCAGAAACTGTCATTCCGAACCCTGGGCACTGATGCAGATAACATTACTTTAGACAGAAGGATTACTATTACTTTCAGCAGAGTAAGCATGAAATCACTCTCCCAGATATAATACGCTACAGTTTCATTACGTCCAAGGAAACTACAGGAGCTGCTTTTTTTGGTAAGGGGGGGGAGGGGGACAGAATATTATAATGCCACCTTGCAACAAAGCTGCAATGTGTTGCCGTACACTCAGACACAGGACACATATATTTTATATACTATCCCCAGACTCCATCCGGCGAGCTTATCTCAGAGTCACACAGCAAGTCGCACTGCTGCTTTAGATGGTATTGAATTAAAATTGTGTTCTTTGTGGGAAACTTGTGATTTTCCAGAGCTCGTAGAAATAAATCTGGCCGTTCTGTTTATCCATTTATCTTCCCCCCTCCCACACAGCCGTGCCCTGGGTACAGTGAAGCAGTACCACTTTTCCTATTCTAAAAGTAGGCTAACTGCCAATTTCTCGACCTTTTCCTCTTTCCTGGCGTTTGCTGTTTGCCTCATTTGGGTTTGTTATTTTAAGTGGAACACATATCACTAGAAACAAATTCTAAGGGCACCAAAACTGAAGTGCAATTACATATATTATATGATTTGATTTAAACTGGTTCCACTTCAGTATAATTAGAGTGGGGTCTATTTATTTTTTTTAAAGAACAGAAATGCAGTATGCTATGTACTCCTATCAATGTGACTGGTTTCATTGTGTTTAACGCCTTCATTATTGGAGTAAACTCAACAGTTTATAAGCCAACAGTGAGGTTGGGATTGACTTCGATTCAATACGAGTGTGTCTAATGCAAATGTGAGGAGAGACGCTGGTCTACAGTATTGTGATCTCCAACAGTTTCCCCTGTGTGTGTGTATAAGATACTGAAAATGCTCTTCTAACGAAACTCGGCTCTAGATCACTAACAAGGTGGCACCAATCTATCAACCTATGAAAAACCAGACCTTGGATTGTGAAGTATTAAACAATATGCTAAAAATTAGACTGCAGGTAAAAGGATGGGACATTCTAAAAAGCTGTATAGCACATTTGACACGTTTGGCATATATTAGTGGTGTGTGTGTATGTGTATGTATTTGTGTGTGTGTGTGTGTCTGTGTATGTGTGTGTCTGTGTATGTCAAAAAAACCTACATATTAGGCAAGGTTAAAATACAGAAAATTATATACTTTTTCACTTGAGGTAAGGATAACACCCAGAAATGTTGGGATCTGTCCAGGGGCAGATTGGCCCGCCGGGACACTGAGCAAATGTCCTGTGGGCCGGTGTGTCCATGGGCCGGTGCTGCGCTAGGCATCGAGGTTACAGAGGACCAGCACTCACCCCCACAGCAGTGAAACAGACTGACAAGGGAGAGAGCCTCTGTAAGAGAGCAGCCCTCTTCCATCGACGTGGCGGAGTCATGTGACGCTGCGTCTTCATGGTGGCGTGAAATCACATGGTGACACGTTGCCATGACAACGCGCCTTCACATGACGCAGTGACTCCATGGGAGGAGAGCTGGCAGGTAAGTGAAATACCCGGGCCACATTTCACTTCCAATCTGCCACAAGCTTTGTCGATCTTCTGTAAATTCAATAAATAGTCTGATAGATCCCTTTCACTTAACCGAGCGCATATAACAATTTCTGGATGGGGATAAAAAGTATCAAAATACTAAAAAGGATCATACGTATCAATAATGATTAGAATATATCATTACAATCTATACATTATTTAATAATACAAGTAAAAATTCCAAATAACGTGAGAATTGGATGATCTTAATATTGTAATATTAAAGACAGACAATGTTGCTCTAATCAGCAATAACTTGCTTAGAAAAGTGCACTATTCTCCTCCAACACAGCTCCTCAAACAGGGAGTCCCCGCTAGATATGGGCAGACTTGTCTGAATCTGTCCCGCTGATTTCCCCGAGCTTTCCTGGCTCAATCCGACCTGAGAAATTAAATCCACCGTCGGATTGCTTCATTTTAAGGCCGACCGGATTCTTCAAAATCCATCGTTGGGTCTCAGCCGCACGGATTTGAAAGAATTCAGCGGCGGATTCAATTTAAATCCGGATTCATGGAACATCGTTACATTGATATTTACTGTATATACTCCTCCCATAATAATGCCGTTGACAGATTAGAATTCTGTTTGCAGGTTTGGATTCCGAATCCAGGTTTTAAGCAGTAGGTAAAAAAAATAATAATCTGCCTTTTTGAGACTAATCCGTGCAATTCCACAGATGAAAGGAACTGGCTACTCCATGGCGAATTCGAATTCTGTCTACAATTTCACCAATCTGTACTCCTCGCTCCAGCTCTTGGGAGTAGATAGACTAGAAAATATAGAAACGCAGACGCTACTACACTACACTGCTTCCTCCTGTCTTCTAGATTTTCTAGTGTACGGATATAACAATGGAACACACCAATTTCTTATTTTTTTTTTTGTCTTAAACCTCAAACTTGGAACTGGCATTGACGTGAAAACTTGTATCAAACGTGTCCGGATTCAAGCTTACAGGTGGCTGCATCAATTCCTCCCAGGTATTGCTCACCGTTATTCAGCCTCCCCATCTATGAACAATGAGTATATAAATGTATATTATTGGCATTAAAGAGGCATTTGTCTTTTAAGCATTTTTTTACACAGGTTTGAAGCAGGGGGTCTCCGGAGCTGAACCCCATTCATTTCAGCACCGGGGATCCCCTGCTTCCAGAGATACGTACCTCAGACGGAAGTGCCAGTATCTCTCTGCTTTTAAAAGCTCTGCGTCATGTGGGCCAATAGGAAGCCGCACCGGATGATGTCACAGCTTCCTATTGGCCCACAGGACGCGGGAACTTTGAAAAGCGGCCATAATGTGAAACCTGCAACCCAGCCGGAACGGTTACCGGCACCCCATATGGAGGTAACTATCTCCAGAAGCAGGGGGTCCCCAGAGCTGAAATTAACGGGGGGCAGCTCCGGAGACCCCTTGCTTCAATCCTGTGTGAACATAAATGTTAAAACAACAACAATAAAAGGCGCATGGACTGCCTCTTTAAGAGCCAAATCTGATAATAGCAAATCCACATTTATTCTTTAATGTCTTGCAGCCCTCAAAGGTTTAACCCGTGTTGCTGCCTTGAGGTGCATTCTAGCTGCAGCTAAAGGGTTAAAGGCTCCATCTCAGTCTTCCTTTCAGTAATAGTATGTGCTGTACTTATGCGATTATCTGACTTTCAACTTGGAGCAGCAACAACAGCTACAGCTGGAGAAATAAAAAGCTTAACTTGAAAAGGCCAAACGTGTGAAACGATATGACCTATATACAGCAGCAGGCACTATATTCCCTCCTTCACATGCACGGTTTGTTTACTTGGTCCAAACGGACTTGCTGCTGTTCCGCAGGAATATTCTACGGATTATATATATAATAACCCTTTATTATCAGAAGGAGCCGACGCATTTTCGCGGCCATCTTTGAGGCCTGTGCGTGCTGAGTGCACAGAAAAGGGAAGGTGAAAATGTTTACCAACATATATATATATTTCGTTTTATCCAAATATTTAAAAGAAGATTGTTAAATCAAATTTCTTACATTTCATGAAGCTCGTTAGGTGACTGGTCATTATCTGCTGGCCTCTCCGAGGTTAAATAATTGATGCATTAAGCATCACAAACCTCTGTTTTGCTACTAACTTGAAATAAAATGAGTACATTTGAAGTTGTCTCTATGAACAGGGAGGCTTTGAGTTGACAGTAAGTGATTTGGGAAGGGACGAGAGGAGGAGATACTGTATGGGAAGTTAGCTGGTACATATATACATGCGATGTTTAAAAGTTTGCATCTTCATTTAGTTCTGCTTTCCACCTTCTTTGCATTAGAGCAGGGGTGGCCAACACCAACAGGTCAGGTTTTAGTGATATCCCTGCTTCAGCACAGGTGGCTCTATTAGTGGCTCAGTCATTGACTGAGCCACCTGTGCTGAAGCAGGGATATCCTGAAAATCTGAGCTGTTGCTGGCCCTTGAGGACTGGAGTTGGTCACGCCTAGAGCATCTAGGAATGAGGTGGCGTTAATCTCTGAACCAATGGAAAAACGGGATGAATTGGTGAGAATATTCCCATATATCCGAGCTTCATACACATCCCACTCGGTGCATATTTACTGCGCAGTGCTGCGCATAAGGCAGGCACAATATAGAGATAAAATAATCATTGCAATAGGCAGGTGCAGGAGGGCAAAAACTCATTTAGTCTGGGTGAGTAATGTCAGTTCAGAGAGAGAGAGAGGCCTGTGTCTTCAAACTTTCAATCTGCCTCCATTATCTGTGATCAAGGTGGATCTCCAGGGGATAGGAATTACTGGCAGGGCCAGGACAAGTGAAGAGACAGTGAATCTATAAGACATATTAATCATCTTACCCTTCCCTTCACTGGCGCCAGCCTCTGCCTCCGACTCCCCGGCGCCTGGAAAATGGATTCTCTGTCCCTACAGGTACCAGTGAGAGATTTCCAGGGGCAAGCCATCAGAATAGTAATTACTGACACTGCTAAGATCAGCCCTAAACAGGCCAAGAGGGAGTCGCACAGCATTGTGGGGTGGATGTGTTTTTCTGCTCTACCTTGTTATTATGTACCGAGTTTTGTTGTAACCTTTAAGTTGCCGGAGCTGCCTCTGCCAGTGAAGGGGTAAAAATAAATATTGAAAACATGTTTTTGTGCTGTCTAAAGTCTATATATATATATATATATATACACACCTGCAATACACTTTGACCTAAAAGAACAGTCAAATGCACCGCCAAAGAAATGTGTCACTTTTAGAACATAAGTTAAAGTGTTCCCAATGTCATTGCAATATATACACTGCACATGATGACACTTCCGCTCTGCACGCTATATACTGTTCCGGCATATTTTTTTCCAGCAGCAAATGTATGAAACATGGGATTTCAGTTTTTTTCAAAAGATGCTGATCTCTTCAGCACAGGGACTCATACTGTCTCTGACAAGGCTGATTTCAAAGGGAAAGGAAAACTGTCTCATTTACAGGTGCAAACTTTACAACATCCCATTATTATATTGTGCTAACCCCTCCTCTAACCTCTCCCTATACCCCCCTCTAACTGCTCCTATTACCTCTCCCTAAAACTCCTCTCCTAACGGCTCATATAACCTCTCCCTAAATCCCCCTGTAACTGCTCCTACAGTATAACCTCTCCATAACCCCACCACCTGTAACTGCTCAAATAACCTTTTCCTAAAACCCACCCAGTAACTGGTCCTATAACCTCTCCCTAAAACTCTTCCTATAACCTCTCCCTAACCCCCTCCCCACACCCCCGTAACTGTTCCTATAACCACTGCCTAAAAGTCGCCCTGTAACTGCTTCTATAACGCCTATTCACCAAATGGCTAACTGAGCAGAGCACGGTACCATGATACACTGACACAAACAGGCACAACATCAAACTTTTACGTACAGCCCCAACTTAATTTCTTCATGATACCCATTTGAGACCCTTGATAATTATCCCCCGTATGTAAAGCATCCTGATAGGGCTATGGAAAATATGTCATTAGCCCTTTTGTGGGGGAGTTTGCAGTACTTTACAAAACCGTCACACATGTCGTCTTTATTCAAAACATTTCTAGGACTATTTAGCACCCACAGTAACACAGGGGTCTGAAATACCTATTTTTCAATCACAGCCTTTGGTCCCATTTTGCAGCCAGTATCTACAGTACTTAGCACAGTCATCGCACGCTGACCCCCATTGTGTCTTGAGCAGTCTTGCCATCTCAGGGAACGCCATGAAGCAGGGAGTTATGCAAATTCCAAACGTTCTGTTCTACATAACGACAGCAATTAATGCTAAATATCAACAGTGTCCCTTGGCATTGATTGCATCTGATTTCCATAACAACTGGCTGCTGGAGTGAAGAGACTTATCATGAACAATTTCTAATTATTTGCCACGGTAACACTGGAAGACGATAGGGCTGATCCCATCTCACTGGTCACATTGTATGAAATGAGATACAGTATTGCTTGCATGGTTTTAACCACTTTGCTTCTAGAGGGGACTGCTCCTCTGGAGATGAAGGGGTTACACGTTGTTGGTGGAAGAAGTATGGTTAATTTCTTAAATCGTCTAAAAAATAAAATACGTTGCACTGTATAATGACCCGAGCACGTCCCCTCTACCAGATCCATACACACACATACCCTCTTCATTAGGTTCGGTGCCCCAACTGTCTTGTGAGCTCATGACCTTGAGCAAGAAACAATTCCCCAGACACAACTGCAGCAATCTAGGCAATAACATCAGGCTAATAAATGTATATATATCGCGGTGCTAATGTTCGGGGGGTGCGGGGGAATTACAGCCGCCTGTGCAGGATGTGCTCAGTTTTTTAAATTGCTAATTTGGATTTGTGCAGAAAGTGCATAGCAACCGTGCATGAAGTCATGGAATATAACCATTCCCCCTCCCTTTTTTTGCAGCTGCTCTTTAAAGTCACTGTGCCAGCCAATCAGAAACATTTATTGATTTTTCCACTGGTTTTAAGTGGCTTTGGACATTGATCAATGATTTAAAAGAGAAATACTAAATCTTATGGATGGGGAAGGCACGCAGGGCAGCGTGTGATGAAAAGGCAGGGTAAATAAAACCGAGGAAGAATATTTAACATTAGGCTGACAAGACACACTGAAGATGCCGCTAATGGAGTTTTGCAACTGTATATCTTGCAAAAATGATGTACAAACAAATTATATTATATAGCAGCAGTTTTATTTCAGCAGTTCCATCACTGCAAGTATACTGCTACAGTGTAAAGTAACAATGAGTATGAATCCAGACTTCCAGCAATCTAAAGATTCCGCTATCCACAGAATGTTTTTTAGCCCATAAAAAAATGACAGCTGCTGATTTCTACTCGCTGGCTTTAATGCTCCCTGACACTCCGAAACAGCAACAAGGGAAGCACGATTACTGCCAGTTAAAGGGTAGTGGGGGTAGCAACCTCAACAAACCACAAACGCTAAAAAACGAGTGTTTGGGGGTAATTTAGTCAGGGCATGAAATTCACATTTTCAGTATTGCCAAACGGAGGCCACGTCACAATGAATTCACAGACCGCTTCTGGTTCTTCAAGACCACCATTAAATATGTCCAGTAAGGGTGAAATTCACTAATAGTCCAGTTCATTCATTTAAATGGGACTAACATCTTCTCCAGCGTGTAGAAGGCGGATTCACAGCATGTTGAATTGGGGCCCAAGTCTTATTCTGTGCAGGCATGGATCTTCTTTAGAGATACAGTTGGAAAATAAGGAGCATGATGACATGGCACCACTCGCCAAGCAGGCAGTTCTTCTTTAATTTTTCTGCAGGCCACTTGCCCTCAGCCATCCAATATCAATGTAAGTAAAGGAATGATCTGCAATGTCTGAATTGGGAAATGCAAAAATATACCTGGTTCGCACTTGCCCCCAAATGATTTTCACACCTCCCTCGAAAGTCTCCAGACCCATTGAAAATGGCTTAGAAACATTTTTCCTTTATAATTACCTTAATTTTACTTTATTCCACCTGAGCACATCCTTCCCTAGCAAATCGTCCAAGTTTTTAATTTCAGAGAAATACAGATGACAAATAACTTTGCTAGATTTTCATATATTACTTGACCTTTGAGCCTTCGAGTCAGGCCTGCCTACCAACCAAGCCATTTCCTCCACCTCCATCCCAACTCCCCAAAACCCCCCAAAGAATGCCATATAGACATGTATGGAGGAAACTGCCATAGCTTTTTATTGATATTTTACTGATATTCTCACACAAGATTAGGATAGTCACCTTCAAGCCCATGGTGCCCTCTTCCACAACAACCCAGATCTACTTGTTGCCACTCAGCACCCTGGTAAATAGCCCTCATCATTCATTCATCAACCAACACCCCACCTGCTCGTTTCAGTTGTGGTGAATTCCCACCAAACGAAGGATCGAGGCCTTCAACCCATCTGCATCAAAACTAGCAACAACCCAAGTAAACTTTTCATCAGAAATTGCCAGCTGGGACAAAATATATATAACCGAAATGTTCTTCCTTCAGGTTTTCAGCTGCTTCTTCTCTTCCTTGTATACATTTGATTTTTTTTTAAATACACTTTTTATCAATCTCTTTTTTTTTTAATGCATCTTAAATATCACCAACAACTGAACAAGAGACCCAACCCAATGTGGGTGAGCGGGACTGCCCAGGTGTCCCAAGGGAAGAGGCCCACTTGCCCTCGGAGCCTGCCCACTTTATAACCCACCAAGGTGCTCTTCCTCTCTAGAGCACCCTAAACCAAAGACCATGTCCCACGTTCCATTACTGGTCTACCACCTGTGGCCCCTTTCTAAGAAATTGCTTACAGCTCAAAACTCTGCAAGTTTAGAATAATTATATTGTTTTTAACTCCTTTAGCTATGGTCTCCAAGTGACAGCAGTATATATTGGTATTGTACACTCTGACCTTTCAGAGTAACACTTTTGGGCTCACATTTCTAAATGATGAAAATACAAATGTTACACAAAGCCTACTAAGATGCTCTCATTAATGGTCTTATTCAATATTGTCCGAATCGATCAGCTGAAAATGACCACTGACTTGAATGGTAGTTTTCGGCCAATCACGGTGGAACCAGATGCTTCAGACCATATTGAAAAAAGCCCTAAAAGTTTATCCTTACAAGTCAATGTAGAAATAGAGTATGGTATTACCCCTTAAGAAAGCCCTGGATAGCAAAAAACATGTTGGCCATTTTTGACACTTTGTTTATGGGCTCTGTTATATATATGGAAGATAAAGTCTAAAGCTGCATGAATGTTTGACATGGTCTTATGTCTCCAAGCTAGAGATGGGCAAATCTGCCTAAATCCCTTTCCCGGATTTTTGCTGATGTTACACCCAAAATCCGTTTTGTGGTGTAAAATCCGCAAACTGATTCGGGCAGCTTCAATCTGCACGGATTCATCAAAATCCGGCCACGGGTTGTATCCAATGGCGGATTTGTAGAATCCAATCCGCAAATTCAGCAATCCATTGGCCGATTCTTAAGAAGTGTATTGGTACTAATAATAAAAAAATCTGCAAAATGCGAATAGCCCCTTGTGACATTGATCCACTGAAATCCACGGGCCAAAAGAACCGGCCGATGCGGAACTGAATTAGCAAAAAAAATGTTGCCCATCTCTACTCCCTGCCTTCATTTAATTGCAAGTCCAAAATATGTTGCACAGTGGGACTAAGACTTTGCAGATCCCTTTGCAGTGAAAGAATTAACAGTTTTAGTGCCAGTGGTCTGAAAGAATTGTTAATCTCGCCAGCATCTGATGGGTTAAGACGACAATGAAAATCCGGAGCTTTCTGCCGAAATGTCGAGGGAATGCTCCCCTGTTCTATTGTTACAAACAGCAGATGCTGCCAATTAACTTTTAGCAGCGTCCAAGAAAGCCTTTTGCTGCCTTGTGTAGCATTATGCACAGTGTCACCTCTGCTTGTGAGGGAGCAAGCTGTTTTTTATTATCATTCAATTGTCCCCAATCAAACTGACAAGTACAAAAGGGGAGAAAAGAAATCAGAGTGGCTTGGGTCTGCTGGATAAAAAATACAGTATATACTTCTAACCCCTTTGCCAAATGTGAACGACAGTCACATAATCGACATAAAAACACACACGTACATATACACATACACATACAGTACGCACACACACACACACAACTGTGATGAGGTCAATGAAGCTCACTTACAAAAAAATGAGCGAGGAATGTATATGTTGCACAGGCTGGTATAGTTGTTATAGTAACTCTCTGCTGTTTGTGAAATGATTCGGAGCTCAGGGGATAGGTAATAAGATGGAGTGTAACACAAAGCAAAAGTTAATTTGTGTCACTTTGTGCCTGTTCCACATGTACAGTATACAGCTAGTAAACCAAGTTTCTCACACCACGCTGATCTCTTGAGAGTTTAACGCCACCTCAGACCTGGCAGAATTAACTGACACGACCCTGCTCAATTTTATTGATACAAACGTTGATATATCTCCTTATACTGTTCCCAAGCAACTGCTCTCCCAACTGCTCCAAAACCACTCCCCGAATCACTAAGTGACACATGTCTGGCTAAACACATTGATGCAAAGTAAAACAGGGACAGTATGCATCATTTGGGGGGCAATAATCTAGTTTGCGATGGTGGATAAATTCATACCTCAGTCTGCATACAACTTGGGACACAACTGGGAAGTAAATCCCTTGAAATAGGATTTGTTTGCTTCCTTGAATGCATTTTATAATCAATACATACTGTACTGTCTTAAATGTATGTAGCCCCCTTTCCCTGTGACTAAGGGACTATGTGTGCTTATTGTTATCTGTGTGGCTCACAGGAAGCCTAAGCGTCCGCCGCTGGGAGCCTGGGGTTTTCTCATCTCGTTGATACACAGCGCCTCCACCTGAGAGAGATCCTAATGTAGTAGGATTGCCTCTCACAGGACCCAATAGTCAGTAAACACACACCAAGTATATAACAACGTATTTACTGACCTATAACAACACACTATAATAATAAGGCCCTCCAATGCCGTACCCACACAGTGCCAGCCCACCACCTTCTCCACACCCCAGTGAGGTTCCCCCAAAGTTATTAGGGTGCCCTGGGCACCAACCACTCGGTGTCCACAATACAGGCCCACCCTAAAGTGTGTGAGGAGTAGCGCTACCCTTCTGTATGGCCGTTGGTGCATGTAGATGCGATACCTCCCTGGTCTTAGTCCAGACCAGGCCGTCTTGGCTGATGGATCCGCTGGTCAGCGACGTGGTCCCACAGCGCTCAGATCCTTAGGTGCCCGCCTCTGGGTGGATCTCCTGCTGGAATGAGACCCTATAATAGAGTCTCTGATAATGTATGCCTGGGTCTGGTCCCAGACCGCAGGCCATATTTCACCACATGGCCGTCCGGTCAAAGAAGCAATGCCTGTCACTATCAGGGCTAATGGGGAGGGTCCCTATCTGGTGGCCTTACCTATAGCACCACAAGCTGACAGTGTCAGCGGCCTAGCTGGGACCTGAGAGGGTAATCTGGCCTAGTCTGGGAGCCACCTGGACCCAGACACTACCTTACCCCTTCCTGTCTCTGCTCCGACTGAAGCATGGTGCCAAGTGCACTATATGTATCCTTTCCTGCTCTCATGATATCTGCAGCCCTATTGGCTGATTGTCCTCACATGGTGCTGCAGTCCCTGGAGCTACTGGGCCTTGTAGTCCCCAGGTCTCTTCTGCGGAGCCTATCTAATGGTCGTTGCACTATTGGAGGCACTGCGCATGCGCAAAGCTCGCACTGCGCATGCGCGCGCAATCAAACATGGTGGCACCCGCTTGCCGGGTATGCTGCGGGGCTCTGGCGACTCGGTCGCCCGCCTGCAGTCCCGACAGTAGCCTCCCCACAATTGCGTCGGAGGTAAGAGGTCACAGCTACATGTAGATAATAATTACAGCTGGGTGGTGAGAAAGGTATCTCTGAGCTCTGGGTGACTGTCAGGCCAAGGCCCCCTACCCTTTCCCCCTCCCTTCTTATCCTTAGCAGTCGTGAAGTTAACTTAAAAGGAAAGCAGTTGCTAGGGACTGAGGGGAAGGAGTTTAAGTTCAGGGCAGGGCTGGGAGCAGGCATTCCACAACGCTACCTGTTGCGGGTTTCCCAACCCCACCCCTTTTTGTCTTGTTTGATATTTTTCAGAGTATAGGATATAGAAAAAGATAAATATAAGGTGTAGCGTCGTGTTGCCTATATCACCGCGGCTGTTCTTGGTTAAGTGCGGGGTAACAATGCCATATGGGGCTCTGTGGGAACAGTGATGCCTACTTGTGGCTGTTATTGCTGAGTTGGCAGTAGGTACCTGGGGCTTATCCTCGCAGCTGATGATGAATTATCGGAGTGATCAGGACTGTGTGGCTTAGGGGTTGCAGGGCATGGTTGAGCACAGTTGGATAGAGCTCGCTGGGAGGGTTTTTAGTGGTTAACTGTTATGTGTCACGCTGTGCAGCCCGCAGACCAGACCAGTCCCCTGTACTGAGGTGGGATGTAGAGTATACGCACCGACAGCAGAGGGGGCATGTCCGGGATGTGGCGTAGTAGCGTAGCCAGGCCTGGATGTAGAAAAAGAATGGTCAAGTACTTGCTGAGTCCGAGGATATAGAAAGTTCCGTAGTCAAAATCCGTAGCTGAGTCCGAGGGTCTTAGAGGTAGAGTAGTCTGTAGGAAAGCCGAGTTCAGGAGCCAGAGGGGGTATTCAGACGAGCCGGGTCAATAGCTGTAGGAATTAAACACAAAGAGAGCACGACACAGGTTCCAGGCAACACAGGTAGCAAGGAGCTATGCAGAGCAAGGAAGTGAAAGCAAAGCAGGATATTTAAAGCGGCAGTGATCAATCCGGACTAGGGGCATGGCGGGGGCGTCTGGAGGGGATGTTAAGAGAGAGCGTAAAGATAGGCTACCTTGGTACGTCCAGTAGGAAAAAGGCTTGGAGATATTTCAAACTGAATTTCACACTGGTTCAAAAACCCTCGACAGGCCAGAGGGTCACCCGCATATGCTTTAGGCGTAGGGATTCTGAGTTCCGAAGGCCGGGCGCTTCAAGGTGCAGCTACAGCTGGTGGCGGAGTGGGCTGTAGTGAGAGAGTGGATAGCTGTTTTATCAAAGCGGAAATCTGCGTTCCCAAAGCTTGGATGCATTGCGCAAGGGTTGTAAGTAGATCCCCCACCTCAGCCAGGTCTGCATTTGGGCTCTGCATAATGTTACGCTGTGCAGCCCGCAGACCAGTCCCCTGTACTGAGGTGGGATATAGAGTATACGCACTGACAGCAGAGGGGGCGTGTCCGGGATGTGGCGTAGTAGCGTGGCCAGGCCTGGATGTAGATAAAGAATGGTCAAGAACGTGCCGAGTCCGAGGATATAGAAAGTTCCGTAGCCGGGTCAATAGTTGTAGGAATTAAACACAAAAAGAGCACGACACAGGTTCCAGGCAACACAGGTAGCAAGGAGCTATGCAGAGCAAGGAAGTGAAAGCAAAGCAGGATATTTAAAGCGGCAGTGACCAATCCAGACGAGGGGCATGGCGGGGGCGTGTCGAGGAGCTGCTCGTGAGTGGCTGAGTAATTATATCATAAGACCAAATATTTTTTCATTGGCTGGAGGTTCACCCCCCTTAACCCCCCACAAATACTGAAAAATGTGTGGTTGTATTCACTGCACACAAATACTCACAATAAGGGCAGCGGGGTCAGCCTCATTCCAGCCAAGAATACAAAATCTCAATGCCATTTTGCTTTTTTGTTCTTATTTTACTGGAGATAAAACAGCCAATATCTTGGGAACCTTGGGTTCTGGCAGTCAAACAGTTTCAGGAGACGCTTCTTCTCAGATTATATATATATATATATTTTGGGGGCAATAGCTGCATTAGGAAAATGTGTCTAAATACTTTTTTCCACTAGCTGCTTGGTTAGTGAATGCTGGGATCAGCCTCCCAGTGGTGGATGTGGGAATACATTTAAGTAACTTTATATAAGGGGCGAACAAATCAGGTACTGTATGTGTTGGAATGTACAGTATAATACATACAGTATGTGAGTACTGGTAGGTCACAGGGTCCTTATCTGACATTTTCAGCTTCTCTACTTCTCAGTTCTTCGTTCCTGTCATTAATGGTTTATGCCGCTATACAGGTTTTTCCAAGGTTGATGCTCCTTTTGCATTCACCTCTGTGATGCTTTTTGTTAAGAGCTGTCTGACCCAGGTTTTATGTACAGAGGGATATGTGACATAATGGGGCTAGGAAGGTTTGGTTTCTCTCCCAGTGGAGCCTTGTTCAAGGTCACAGAAAATCAAATAAAGAATCTTATCTTTAGAGTGCTGTCAGTTTCAAACATTTGAATTGAAAGCATTTGCCCTTAATATCACCTTTCTGCATTTGTGATCCCCCCCTAAACCTTTACAGTTTAAATAATTAGCCCCAACTTGTTACTGTCAACATCACCAAGGCAATGAAAAGGGAAGCAATTTATATAAGGGATCAGCATCTTTCAAGTTCCCAATCACTTGAGACTAGAGTTTCTCAAAAGAAAGAGAACAGGGATTTAAAAATGTAAATAAAACAGTGCATAAGCAGAATATTTGGTAACATATTTTTTAGCTGTAGCTGAGAGATTGGTCTGCTAAATGGCAGTGTTTTTGCTGTATTGTGCCAATTTTAGTGATGAAATTGATACCTTGTGATATCCTGCATGGTGATCAGATGTCTGTGCACTCAGCTAAAGAGACAGCTGTGAACTTTATAATAGAAACCTGAGCTACAATGTCATCAGTGGCATCGTGAGCAGTCGATAACCACTTTATCCGAGTCCATGTTTTGTTTGCTTAAAATTTGCAGCTTTACTTACTTAACTAATAAAAAGAAAAAATATGATCTCAACCTGCTTTCTTTTTCTTTTTCTTTTTCCTCCCGATCACTTCATCCTAATATCCACAGCATTTTCACCATTTCTAGAGATGCTGCATACAGTATTACCAAAATGGTATAAAACACTGCCCTGGATATTGCAAAGCTTGTCAAAATGCACAATCAACAGCAAAGGTTAGTTTGATAGCTGAGCAGGTGGACTGCTCTTTTAATGCCGTGCGGAAGGTTTTATCAAAATGTTTCAAAAAGCAGGACTATGGTACAGTACCTAATGTATCAGTCACTACATATTGCAGATGTTAAAAATCCAAATTTACTCATATATAGCTGATAATAATATAATATAATATATAAGCTGATGGTGTATTGTAGAGAGTATTATGCGTTGGATAATTTATAGATGCAATGAATACCTGTCCCTAAGAGATTGTGACGTTTGTCATCTAATTTTGAGGCCCATTACAGGGAAATGGTTACTAGCTCAAGATGATATCTTTAGTGCCCTCTTGATGTACCTGGAACATCATGGGCAAATTATGGTTTTTTTCAGAGGTAGATCAGGTTGACCACTCTGACGGACTTCCCTCCACTTTCGTTCCAGTATCCGGGGGGTCTGATCTCGCGCCACGTTATCATACAGGAGCGATCACATGACGCAGAACAGCCGGGGGCGTTGCTAAAAAGGGTTAATACGCTACCTCCCACATCAACGACCTTTTTTTAGGTGGTTCTTTGGACCCTCTTATCTCATACTGTAGCTTAGGGCAGGGATCCCACACTCCAGTCCTCAAGGACCACTAACAGTGCAGGTTTTACAGATACCCCTGCTAGAGCACAGGTGGTTCAGTTAAAATGATTGGGCCATCTGTGCTAATGAGCTGAGAGGATATCCTTAAATCTTGCACTGTTAGCGGTCCTTGAGGACTGGAGTTGGGGATCTCTGGCTTAGGGAATATGAACGTTCAACTGTCGCTTGTGAAGTAGGAAATCAAGGGGGATCAGATGTTGAGACGGATACAAGGGTTGGGTTAGAATTAGTTATTAAATTCAAGATTAATCACTTCCTGGCCAAAGCACACATTGGGGACCAGGACTTTTTTGTTGTTACGGTACAGTGTACCGGCTCCTTTTTCTCGCACCTTCTCCCCCTGCTCCTCATCTCCTGCATCTTCTCTTTTGGAGACGCGTTGCCAAACTTTGGGAGTTACTACAAACTCCTTTTCTTGTGTGCGCCTTTCTACCAAGCTTAAATCTCTCCAACTTTGTCAGAAATGGTCTGCGCTTGGCGTACAGATATAAACAGTATGTACTTAAAACAAAATAATAATAAAGAATACAGATAGTCCTCCCTATCCAACGTTTCACTTTACAACAAATGGCATATCCAACGCTTTACAATGCAACCCTATGGGCCGTTTTTCGATGCCGGAATGCATTATCCGACGCTCACCGCCACTGATTAACACTTTACAACGGTTTCACTATCCAACGCTACTTCCAGAACGGATTCCGTTGGATAACCGAGGACTGTCTGTACAGCACTCTGCAAAGTGTGTCAAAAATAATCCACCAAGTTTAAATTGGCATAAACCATAAAAAGTTCGTTAAAAGTGTAAGCTCAGAATGAAGTTGCTAAGTATCAACTAAATGGTTTCTTTTTTTTAAATGTAGCCCAAATGTTTCATGATATACTGTAGGTTAAAACGTATTATTTTCACAATATGGCTGTTATAAATAATATTACACTAATAATTGATGTCTACTTATACTAGTTATGAATATAAATACACATTTTTTTGTTCGTTTAAATGGTATCAATCAGGAATTTAACATGAGGGATGTATCAAAAATCAACAATAAATTATACATCACATGTATTCAGTCTTCTACAGAGGAGAAACATTTTTGAAGGTTAGTATTACTTTTTCTGCACTGAAATTTTGACACACAATAATTGTTTTAAATAAAATGTTAGTACGTAGGCCCCAGAATGCATTGCAGGACAAAATGGGACCCGGAATGGGACCTTTGGTTGCGGCCTTTTGCGTGCGCAATCGGAGCGGCAGCCAAGGGACTAGGAGCAGTGGGCGGTCACGGCACTAGGAGCACCGGGCAGCCAAAGAGCGGCAAATTGTACAGCAGTTAGTTGTAGTGGGGGTGGACCACCGGCCGCACTTTGTTTGCGGCCAATCGGTCGACCATTGCAGGAAGCCTGAAAGCCGAGGAGCCAGAGATCTACGTTAGGAAATATTAAGTGTAAAGCAGGATTTTGGCATAGCAAAGGTGAATGCATTTATATATAAAAAAAAAAGTCACATACAAAGTCATAATCCTTAAACCTGAGCCTTCCCAGCTCACAAAACACTTTTTATGTGCAAACAAAAACAGAATGAAATGAACTAAGGAACAGTGGCAGAAATCTCACACAGAATAGTATTTTTAATATAAATCCTGATCCCCTGAAGCGGGAGGCAGACATACAGTGTGGCTGTATTTATATTTTTCATTAAATGTAATGTGATTAATTTCACAAGTTAATTTACTTCCCCTGTCGGAAGAGGAAAATTTAAATTAAATATTTTACTGCATAGAGATATTAAAAAGCTCTTTTACTGAGAGGAAAATTTAGTTTTAGGTGTATTTGATTGGTACGTACTGTACATGCTGAGAATTATCCCCATCTTTTTAAAGCATCTGTTTATATGGATAAAGCGAAAACATGGCAGCACTTTCGGAGCCCAAAGAATGACGAGTCACAACCTCTTCATTAATCCAGTGAGCATTTGTCTGTTATCAGCCGCTGGTCAGGAACCCCATTTCGCTCGACAACAGAACCTATTTTCCCATTCGGTTAAGCCAGCAACCTTCCAAAACAAACTTGAGCCACAGGAACTTGGGCTGGCTCTGCCTCCCACAATCAGCACCTCGGACAGTTCCCCTCACCCTCAACAACTTTGCACCAGGCCAAGACATCATCCCCAAGAAAGAAGTTTGGAATCCCATTGCTGTATTTACTTCTGCTGGAGCCACATTGAATGAATCTATTTGAAACATTGAGGAAGTTGTGAGGGTGCAGAGATAAGTTCTGGTGGCATGGTTACAATAAACTGATAAACAAAGTATTCAGTAGATGAGGCAGTTCCTAGGCTATTTCTCATAGAGTTGTGTGACGCATGGGAATTTTGGAAAATACAATTGTGCATGCACTCGCACAAGAGTCGGTGGCTTTTTATACATTAGAAATTTGCCAGAAAAATCTCATTAAAATGTACCTGAATTTCGTAATTTGGTAGAAGACAACGAAACAGGCGAAGATGTGTCTATGGCAACTTCCTATAAAAACCAGAGCAAATAAATAGTTCAAATTTCTTTTTTAAAAATGGCGCAAAGTTTTGAAACTTGAATATATCCCACGATGGTGGCTATTACCATGAGTCTACCACTCAGCTGAATGTCAGAAAGTGCATGGTGTGTGAGTGTCGCTTTTGTGACTATTCTTCACATTCTAGATCAGGAGGGGCCAACTCCACTCCCCAAGGGCCAGCAACAGGTTGAGTTTTAAGGATATCCCTAGTTCAGCACAGGTGGCTCAATTGTTGACTGAGCCACTGATTAAGCCACCTGTGCTGAAGCAGGGATATCCTTAAAACCTGACCTGTTGGTGGCCCTTGAGGACTGGAGTTGGCCTCTCTTGGTATAGACATTTATGTATCTCTCATCCTCCTGTGATTGGACCAATTGAACAGGAGAGCGCTTCCAGCAGAGCAATGTTTAGAAAACTTTTCCAGGAGCTGAACAGTTAATGGAAACAAAGCAGCGGAGTTACATGAAGAATAAGACTGTGGCATGAAAAGCTATGAACCAAGAATGCAAACTGCAAAACAAAGAGGGAAGTTTTGCTGTGACTGGCCAACTGGTTAATTGCATCCAAGAGTGATCAATACATAGCTCTTACAACAAAAATATTTATAGTCTATTCAGAATCAGCCTCTGAAAGAAAAAAGGGCTCAAAAACTGATGCAAAAAGAGCACCACACCTTTCACGGAAAATAAACGCACTGAAAGCAATTTGATTTATTTACATTTTGAAATCTGACACAGAATTACGTGCCGGTTGTGCAGTTAAAGAGGCAATCCAAGCATATGATTTGTTTTGCAAATTATTTTTATTTTTAACATAGGATTAAGGTGGGGGTCTCACCACTAATTTCAGCACTGGTGAGATTCAGACTGCCATATTTATTTATTTATTTATTTATAACATGTTTTACCAGGAAGTAATACATTAAGAGTTACCTCTCTTTTTCAAGTATGTCCTGGGCATAGAGTTATGACGACAAATAATAATACATGGTTACAAATACAGTTACATAAGTGAACACGGTATACATTATATACAAGACATTGCATGTACAGTAAGAGATAATATATATTATAGGCGTATATAACAGTTACAGACTAGATTAAAATGTGAGACAGCTTTAGTTTTGAAAGAACTTAAACAGGTGGCTGTGAGAGTCTCCAGTAGATATGGGGTGCTGGTAGCTGCTTAGCTTGGCTCAGAGGGTTCATGTAATGGCAGCGTTTCAAAGCTGGCCAATAGGAAGCCGTGACGTCATCCGGTTTGGCTTCCTATTGGCCTGTGGGACACAGGAACTTTAAATTTCAGCTAGCTCAGTCGGCGCTGCTACCGGCATCTCATACAGATGGAAGTATCTCGGGAAGCAGGGGGTGTCCGGAGCTGAAATTAACGGGGTTCAGCTCCAGAAAACCCTACTTCATTCTATGTAAAAAAATACAAAATAAATTTGCCCCTTTGATTGTTCCTTTAAAAGAGGTGAATATATAATCTGAATAGGCAGTTACAGTATTCATCCGCCTCTTGGCAGTGAAACTGGGGGGGAAATAGACCAGCGCTAGATTTAGCCCATTGAAAAAATTGTCTTTTTGCCCATGGAATATTATAAACAATTACTGTACCTATTTGTCATGTCCAAGAAAGGTTGGAACTTTTCCTTGTAATACATTATCTGTGGCAGATGCTTCAAGTGTTAGGGCTGGGACCCGCTGCGCCCGGCGGCGTGGGCGGCCGCGTGAGCGTTCCCCATCAGCAGGGGAATCCTCCAGAGCAGGTCCCAGTCCCCCCTCGCTGCTGGCTCACTACGCACTGTGACGCGTCAGCCGCCAGGGGATGCAAGAAAATTGTGATCCCGAGCGGTGACACGTCACGTGGTGCGCTGATGAGCCAATCAGCGGCGGGGGCGGGAGCTGTCATCAGGCAGCTTCCTACACAAGGTAGTGTGTGTGCGTGTGTTGTTTGTGTGTGTGTGTGTCATTTGTGGCAGAAGGGGGAGGGAGCTGCTTACCTTACAGCAGCCCGCAGTAGCTCCCTCCTGCAGCCCGAGCCTGTGGAGGGAGGGGGGGGGGAGTAGTGGGTCCCTCCGCTCAAACCACGCCCCACCCCTCCCACTCCCGCCCCCACTCCCTACAGACCGCATATCATGGTCTGTGTCTGTCAGCGCCCCGCCTGTCTGCAGTGCGGGCGCGCAGACTGAGGGAGCGGGGCCTAGCCTAATGCATTTGTTGGAGTCAGGGAGGTTTACGCCATTGCAATTTGATGCATCCTATCGTAATGTGAGCATGATATAACTTCTCTCTAACTGGTGCAATGAGATGCGGGATAAAGATGCCTCTCTTTGTGGCCTTGATGAATAAACCCTTGGTTGGCCATTGCTTTAGCTATGGAACGATCACCTAAATCCCCAAACACAGACCTGCAACAGCTCTGCTATGTTGACACATCCCCAATGTAACAAACAACAAGAGACCCCTTACCTATTACAAGGGCCTTTTGAGATTTGTATTGTATCTTGGAGTTAAATAGCATTGATGGTGGTTACCGGGGTTTGATATCTGCACATTTTAAGTGGTCTTTAGTAATATGAATTGTGGCTAAAAATTGTAAGGAACTATAAAAATCAGATTGACAATGTATAGTTTGTATGTGTGGAGTTTGAGACTCACTAACAAATATTTCTCATTTGGGGAAAGAGACATTTTAATCAATTCAGAGTAGAAATGTGCACTTGATCCCGAGTTTTTGTTTTGTTTCCAATAATATTTTGTATATATTTATGGTTCACTGGTAGAGGGTTTTGAGACAAAACAGATGGTGGTTTCACTGCCAAACTTTAAAAAAACAAAAAAATTAAGTCGTAATGCAGATAATTGTGTTAAGTGTCTCTGACACATATATATATATATCACACACACACACAGACACGGAAGGCAATAAGCGCTAACCCAATTAGTGAAAATGTAGGTGAAGGATTGTGATAAATGACCAACTTGCAATCCAAGGTGGAGTCTTGGGCAGCTTCTTAGTGGATGAACCACATCCAGAGAGACAAATCTAAAATACAAAGATAAAAAGCGCATGGCCCAATAGTGTAAAAACATTTAATAAAATATTTAAATCTAAAAACAGTTTCACAAATGCACACTCATAATGTTTCCATGAGATAAACTAGCACATTTGTGCATCCAATGTGTTTATCAGGTGCTAGTCCGAAGAGGTAGTGGATGTCTGTGTCACTGTCGGAATACATGCTTCTCCCAAAGATGGTTTGCAGTCCACAAGCGTCCCTGTCATAGGAACGGATTGAAAAAGGTCTGTGGCAAATGTTAGCAAGAGACCAGCTCTCTAGAGGTAGAGGAGGAAAAACCTTTGTGTTTCCGAAGGTCTGCAATATGTAATGAGATCACAGCGTCACAGCGGTGGTAATGCACTAGAGTTCAGAAGACCCTACGCGTTTTACCACCCGCTAGTGACTTCGGCAGGGGTGAAGTTATGTGATGAAGTCACTAGCGTGTGATGAAACGCGCAGGGTTTTGTGACGCTGTGATGTCATTACGCATTGCGGACCTTCCGAAATGCAGACACGCAGAGGTTTTTCCTGCTCTACCTTTTTGGACTGGTGTCTGGTAAAATAGCACATTTGTGCTTTCAATGTGTTTATTTCATGGAAATATTGTGAGTGTGCATTTGTGAAACTGTTTTTAGCTTGAAGTCGTTTATGAAATCTTTTTACACTATGAAGCATACACTTTTAATCTTTGTTTTATATATATACTAGCTGAGAGACCCGGCGTTGCCCGGGATGTAAATGCGTAATAGGTAGTATTATTTATAAATCGTGGAACAATAGGTGAGTATTTGTTGTAAAGGTTTGGGGGGGGGAGAAAGGGGAGCGGGGGGGGAGAAAGGGGAGCGGGGGGGGGAGAAAGGGGAGCGGGGAGGGGGGAGAAAGGGGAGCGGGGGGGGGGAAAGGGGAGCGGGGGGGGGAGAAAGGGGAGCGGGGGGGGGAGAAAGGGGAGCGGGAGGGGGGAGAAAGGGGAGCGGGGGGGAGAAAGGGGAGCGGGCGGGGGGAGAAAGGGGAGCGGGGGGGAGAAAGGGGAGCGGGCGGGGGGAGAAAGGGGAGCGGGGGGGGAAAGGGGTGGGAAAAGGGGAGCGGGGGGGGGAAAGTTGAGCAGGGGGGGAAAAGGGAGCGGGGGATGGGGGAAAGGGGAGCGGGGGGGGAAAGGGGAGGGGGGGGAAAGGGGAGTGGGGGGGGGAAGGGGAGTGGGGGGGGGAAGGGGAGTGGGGGGGGGTGGAGAGCAGTGGGCATATGTATTGTCATAATTTATGTATGGGCATTTCCCCCCCCTCCTCCCCCTGCGTCCGTCCCCCTGCTGGTTCGGCTGGTGCCCCCCCCCCGTTCCCCGTGACTCCCCCCCCCGTTCCCTGTAACTCGCGGCTCGCCCCCCCCCCCCCCCCCCCCCCCCCCGTTCCCCGTGACTCGCGCTCCCCCCCCCCGGCGCCCGCTCGATGCGGCGGTAGGAAGCGCCCTGTGTGGGCCTGAGGCTGAGGCGGCATGCGCAGTGGGCCTTAGGCTGAGGCGGGATACGCAGTGGGCCTGAGGCTGAGGCGGGACACGCAGTGGGCCTGAGGCTGAGGCGGGACGCGCAGTGGGCCTGAGGCTGAGGCGGGACGCGCAGTGGGCCTGAGGCTGAGGCGGGACGTGCAGTGGGCCTGAGGCTGAGGCGGGACGCGCAGTGGGCCTGAGGCTGAGGCAGGACGCGCAGTGGGCCTGAGGCTGAGGCGGGACGCGCAGTGGGCCTGAGGCTGAGGCGGGACACGCAGTGACTTACCTGAGCGGGTGGTAGCGCCGGGGAGGTAAGGGAGCGGCTAGGGTAGGAGGGCCGCGCTTCCCGTCCGGATCCAGTGCAGGGCGGCGCACGTGATGGGGGGGGGGCGGACAGAGGGGGTGTGTGTGTGTGTATAGAGCTGCTGTGTTGTGTGTGTGTGTGTGTGTGTGTGTGTGTGTGTATAGAGCTGCTGTGTTGTATGTGTGTGTGTGTGTATAGAGCTGCTGTGTTGTGTGTGTGTGTGTGTGTGTGTGTGTATAGAGCTGCTGTGTTGTATGTGTGTGTGTGTATAGAGCTGCTGTGTTGTGTGTGTGTGTGTGTGTGTGTGTGTGTGTGTGTGTGTGTGTGTGTGTGTGTGTGTGTGTGTGTGTGTGTGTGTGTGTGTGTGTGTGTGTGTGTGTGTGTGTGTGTGGCCCGTCACTCCGCCTCAGGCCAATGAGAGGTGAGCGGGGGCGGGCGGCCCAAGGGACCAATGAGATTTCCCCTAGGGACACCGGACATCCAGGCAGGCAGGCAGGCATACAGTGCTTTCACTAATATAGTATAAGATATTGTCACAGAGAGAGCATGCAGTATGTATGCGCTCCAGCAATCAGGAGGTTACAGTCCTATTTAAGCAAGCAGCTAGGGTGTGTATGTTAACTGCTGATTGCAAGGGCTTTAAAAAGTAGTCAGCTGCCTGACAGAACTGAGCCTTACCCCAAACAGCAAGGACACCGGTTGGAACAGTTCCCGGGCCTGCTGGACACAGGGCCTGTTGTTTGGACCAAACCCACAGCCTGAGAGGGTCAGAGAGAGACTTCAGCTGTTGTCGCTTACACAGGTAAAAGGGCTAAGTATTGGTAAAGAGCTTAGATCTCCAATCTGTAGTTAAGGAACTGGCAAGTTGTTAGTGCTCCACAGGTTGTTAGGTATTTTGTTTTTGTTCCTGTTATGTTTTGTGCCCTTTTGTTAATAAACCTGATAAGTGAACCCTACGTTTTCTGTCTTAATGTGAGAGAAAAGACCCTGCAAAGTGACCGAGTTGTAATCTGCAGAGAACAGAGCTACAGTTCCAGACGAGAGATCAAGCGCTGCCAGAGGGGACCCTCAATGGCTAAAAAAGGAGTGGTACAGAAACTCTTTTTGAAGTACAGACTGCAACAGGCTCAGTACACAATGAGCTCCCAAAGTGTTCCTGCACCATCACAAGCCAACATACCCAGGATTGGGTGACTACAATACCACTGACATGGACTCACACCCATGCAGCGTTATTGGGGGTTGTGTATTATTGGAGGTACCAGAGTCAGTTAGGTATAAGTAAACTAGTTGTATCACCCATACTGTGTCTGTATTCTTTCTGCCGTCTGACCGTAGGTCACGTGTGGCCCAGTAAGTTAGGGACAGGCCTCAGCCTCAGCCATAGTCATAAGTCTGAGAGCTAAAAGTAGAGGGGTTATGAGTAGAGACGGGTTAAATGCTGCTATCTCAATTTCTCTATGCTTAAGTACCTATTTATATATATAAATATATATATATTAAATGATTTATTGTAATGATGTTTCTTCATTTGTCTCTCTCTGTTTCTCTATGCCTGCCTCTTCACAGCTCTCTGCTCAGTGCTCTCTTACCCTTCCATTCCCCGACACTCCCAACACCAAATGGCGGCAGAGTAAGGCACGGAGGGCTCAATACTCGGACGAGGACAAAATCCAGCGAGACCCGAGCTGAGTGGGTAACAAAAACAAGATTTTGCCTCGTGTTTGGTCAGGGCTCAGCACATCGATACTTACTGTAAAACAAAACTGAGCTTTGTCTGTGTTTTATGTTCTGTCTCTGGTTTTAAAACTCAGCACATCGATCCAAGCTTTGGAAAATTCTGCACCGTCTGACGATGTTTGGAAAGGGAGGAAGGGTCAGGACTTCCGACGCGCTTATCTCTAATTAAGAGTAACATGCAGGAATATAGAATGGAATTTATTAGGATCTTTCTGGGTTTATAAAGCAGTAAACCATTTGAATGAGAGACAACGTTTTTAGCAATAAGCAACAGCCATGTTGTTGAGCAGAGCTCCTTCATAGGTGCACCACAATAATTCCCCTTACCTCACTGCCCAATACAAGGGACCATCTATACATTATAGTATCATATACAATCTACATATCTCCACAGGATTACCAAAGAAACGCAAATCCGCAGAAGTCCTTTATTCTCCACAGTGGATTTGCATATGACAAATTTAAAAAAAAAATACAGATTGGGATTCTTACATTCAATTAATTTGAATAAAATACACTATTAGACAACATGGGCAAATAAAAAAAAATCAAAGTTGTGATCAAAATGAATGCTAAGAAAATGTAAATGAATCTGTTCCTTTACTTCTTAAAGCCCATAGAACATGCTTCATTTGAACTAGAGCTCTGGTAGCTGAGTTTTAGGAGCTAAAGACAGACCCTGAATCTGTCACACAAAAAGTGCAAGGAAAATGTAGATAGCCTCCTGTGATGTACAGTGTTTGTTCTTTGAAAAGCAACCTTTAAGATTATAAGAGAAATGGATAAATGGAGAGACACAACAGTCTGGGGTTCAGGTTTCCTGCTGACACACCTTTCAAATCTCTGAGATACCTACAGAGAGAAACATGCTGGGAGCAGAGCCAAATCATCTCTCTAATAACCACTCTGCGATGTAAATTCTGAATTTGAATTTATCTTTCATATTATAGGAGTTTTTCTAACCACTGATAATAAATTAGACTTTCAACCTGCCTTAGTAAAATGACAATTTCTGTGTGATGTTTCTTCCTTTAACCCTTCACTGCCACATCTAAATAAATCCTATGTTGGTCAAGAAGTTCCAATGATGCAGCAATGGGACTCGGGAGTGGACACGTTAGTCATAAGGAAATTCCCTTTGTTGGACATCGTTACTGTGCTCCGCAAATATAATTTTACTTAATGTTTTCAAGGTCATTTGTTCTGACTCAAGCTCACTGTGGCAAGTGAGTAGAGACAGGCAGCTAACTCAATCCCATATACCAAGCAAGGGAATCTTCTTATTTGCTGAAGTGTTTATTTTGGGCGACAACAATACAAATAAAAAGGGGAAAAGGTACTGAGAGAAAACACTGGGGATATGGGAGCAATGGAGAGGAAAGGGAGCTAGGGTGGCAGTGGGATAATGCAAGATATAGGGATAGGTAAGTTACAATAGCTTCTACCAGAGTGACTGCTACAAGATGGCTGCTGGATATAAAAGGAAGCATGCAAGCCTGGGCAAGCAGGAAATACAATCAGGTTATGCCAACTAGCAGGGGAAGGAAGGAACAACTCAACTAACTAAGAAGTGCAGGGGGGTTGTAGCAACATTACACTGAAGAGTGATGGATGCCTCAGAATAGGAAAATACACAGAGAGGTTTCGGGGCATTTTTTTTTTTTTTTACCTTTTAAGATCCATGAAAGAGGAACTTTTATTGGCTATTAATTAGTGATTTGGCGTATCTGATATGTATGACAGTATGCATAGAACTGCCTGGTCTATATATTCATGAGATCAAGTTAGCAAGAAAAAAAATCCCTGTATTTCCCACATCAGTGAACCCCCTCAGACATCGCAATCATGGCCCATGATGCAATAATAATGTGACCATGCATCACTATCAGTAGTGGTTTAACACCCTAACTCTTCCCACTGACATTCACAAAATGGGCCTATGGTGTGAGTGGCAGCTAAATCAACACAGTACTTTGTATATTAACTAAGAGTGGGCGGTACAGGATTACCTCAATCTGAACCCTTTTGCAGCTGAGTTTCCGCAGTTCGGATCTCTGTGCCACAGCTAAATCGAAACAGTAACAAAAACGGGTTTCTGATTCTCGTTTGGATCTCCTGGCATTTCCTCCCTTTAAAGCCATGCCTTCCTTTCCCTGATGCCGCTTCATGTGGCAACAGGGAAAGGAAGGCTGATAGGAGGCACGATGGGATGAGAAACAGGTGAGAAAAGGGGTAGAGAGAGAGACAAAGCAAAGGCACAGACCTGTGTCTACTCTCTACTAGTATACCAGTCAATCAGTTCCAGTTGGGTTAATCCCGTTATTTTACCTGTATTGGGTAGTAGGGTGTTACTCAAAAATGGGAGAATTGGTATTCATTAAAATGATTCACAGCCTCTTTGACAGAGATGGCGCAAACTCCTCCCCCCCCCCCCAAACAATTTAAAGATGATCCAAATTCCAGCCGGGATGAGCTTATCATTTTAAGTGGTGATGATAATTGTGACATGGACAATCAGAAAGAGGGTGATGATGATATCTAAACGGAGTAGGTGGTCCTTGTTGACTGAGACCAGTGGAGTTGGGTGTTTCTTTTTATTTATGTTTTCAGTTAAATTATTTTAGCTTCAGAGTTGTTTATATGATTGTATTCTAATTTAAGTATTTGTTTCATGCTTCAAGCCCCAACCAAAAGACGAATAATTTTACAACCAAAACACTGAAAATGCTCACTCTTAACAGTGATATATCCAAAATTCTGTCTCTCTGTTCTTTTCCCTTTGTGTTAGCATCCATTTTCTCCTTAATAGAATTCATAAACAACATTTTACCTATGGCAAAGGACAATTTTCGGTGCAATGAAAAAGACTTTATTAACTGCAATTTCATTCTATTAGTACTGAGAATAAAATGTGACTTGAATTGAGACTACTGTAAGCCATTCCCCAACACATTAAAATCTAGCTTCATCCATTAACATATTTGATTTTGCATATTCAGTCGCATTATGTTGCAGGTCTAAAAACAAAGAAATTGAAATACATTATCAATGTTTTATGTATACACCAGGATTAGCCTTACCACATTTATTCTGCCTCCCTACAATAGAAATGGAGGCTGACGCTGCCTTTAATATTAAATGTTCACTTTACATTCAAGATCTGTACAATAACAATTCTAAAGCCTGTTGCTCCTTATTATGATGAAATCATATCTACTGTAGGCAGCATTAATGATGCATTGTACAGGTTAATATCAGTATCTCTTTAACGGGTAAGCCCACAGTATGTTTCAAAAAAAGTCACTGTCAAGATTCCAGAAGACGTGGCCTGGTTTTACCCACTGTCAAAGCTTTCTTCTAATGAAGTGAATATACCAAGCATGTACACAGAACAATATATAACAGCAGCTCTAATTAACATCACTATAAAGCTACTGCACCAACACAGAGTGTCAGCCAAGATTGTCTCAGACTTTTGATATGCTCTAATTTGAAGAGAAAACGGATACCTACCTTATGCATTATATACAGGGCAATGGTTTCCAGTTATTACGCACTACAGCAAAACCTTGACTATTTCTGCCCTAAATCTGATATTTACTTCTGAATTTCTTTGTCACTTTTGTGAAAAAATGAAGCACTGTGTTTTGATTTAAATGAATATTATTTACTTAAAGCAGCAAGCTCCACCTTCCAAATAAAATCATTTTGTACCTTGGTAGGTCTTCCAAATACCGGGAACCCCTCCCACCCCTTACCCCCCGCATCCCCTCCCACCCCTTACCCCCCGCATCCCCTCCCACCCCTTACCCCCCGCACCCCCCCCCCCAAGGGTGAATGGTAATCCAGGATCAGGATGCACCAGAACGGGAGCTGAAAAAAAAGCTGTTTTAAGACTTTCAGATGCCTGAATAGTCTCTGTAGACCATAGTGAACAATCAGCTCCTTTCTGTGTCAATGCCGTAATGGGAGCTAAGACAGATGAGAAATTTTGAATGAACCTACGGTAATAATTAGCGAACCCTAAAAACCGTTGTACAGCTTTCAGACTCATGGGGCGAGGCCAATCCAAACAGCTTTTACTTTGGCTGGGTCTATGGCAAGTCAAGTATCGGAGATGATGTATCCTAGAAATAAAGTCCTGGTCTGATGAAATTGACATTTCTCCAATTTTGCGAATAACTGATTCTCCCGTAGTTTTTAAAGTACCTGTGTTACATGGTCAGAATGTTCCTGTACGGTTTTGGAGAAGATTAGTATGTTATCTAGGTATACAATCACATATTTGTCAAGGAGATCTCTAAAGACTTCATTCACAAAGTCCTGAAACACCGCGGGGGCATTACAAAGTCCGAATGGCATAACGAGATATTCATAATGTCCATAATGTGTGAAAAGCCGGTTTCCACTCATCTCCCTGACGAATTCTGACAAAATTGTAAGCTCCTCTTAAATCCAATTTAGTAAAAATTGAAGCCCCCTGCAGTCTGTCAAAGAGTTCAGAAATTAAAGGTAAAGGATACTGGTTCTTTATCGTGATCTTGTTAAATGCTCGGTAACCGATGCAGGGTCTAAGAGATCCATCCTTATTTTTTACGAAGAAAAAACCTGCACCTGCAGGAGAAGAGGACTTCCGGATAAATCCCTTTTGCAAGTTATCTTGAATGTAATCTTTCATGGCCCTGTTCTCTGGAGGTGAATGCGGGTAGGAACATCCTCACGGCGGCACCGGACCGATCAGTAGGTCGATGGGGCAGTAGTTACTCGGTCTGGACTTTATCAAATACATCCTGAAATTTGGAGTAGATTTTGGGCAAATTAGTGTTTATCTGTTCCGGTACTGAAATCCTGTATAGTTTTTGGGAAGAAATAGAGCAGTTCTTTAAACAGTAAGGACTCCATTGGAACGGTTGAGATTCTGTCCAATCTACAAAGGATTATGTAACTGGAGCCATGGCAGTCAAAGAATGATGTTGACTGTAGGAGAGTGAATGACGTCCAGTTGGATCCTTTCGGTGTGATCCTTTCCTTTCTGCAACTGTAAGAGAACTATTTGGTGAGATATAAACACAGGCTGTAAGGGCCAGCCGTCAATAGCGTCTAACCTTACTGCGCATTTCCTACGTACCAGAGAAATATTATTTATTTCAGCGAATCCCTGGTCAATGAAATTCCCACCTGACCCGGAGTCCAGAAAGGCCTGTGTAGTGGTTTTGAAGGTTTCACCAGTTAATATGATAAGTACAGAGAATGTGGATGGATGAGACGGTGCAACTGCCTTGCGAAATAATATTCAGACCGGGACTTCTCAACTAGATACAAAAAGCTTTATTGGCACATAGTAGCAAGAGACTAACTCTTACGCGTTTCGCGCGGTGGTCCGCGCTTTATCAAAGAGTACAAATAATGGAAAAACAAAACACCTTAAAATACCCGAACTTCCATGCGATGTAGCCAATAGGGGCTCTGTATGCACTTAACCTAATCCACCTGATTGTAAATGGACTCCTCCCCATCAGATGGTGGGGAGTGACAGGTATGAATGTCACCGCATAACGACAGGTATGAACGTCAGCCGCTGCTGGGGAAACAGAATTAAATGAGGTACTCTGTGCCTGATTTGTGATGGATTGAACCGTCACTTGGAGTTGCTCCATATGTTTGTTATTTTAGTCCAGATATTTTTCTAATTTCTCGAACATGTTAGCATGCAGATCCATAGTCATGTGGCCGGGTCAGGGTAGGAGAAGTAGGATAGTGTTGATACTCGCCGTGGTCTAGGGTTGGAGATGTAGAATAGTCGATGTGCATAGCCGAGGTCGAGGTGTAGATATTGTGAGAGTCCAGGTACAAGCCGAGGTCGTGGATAAGAGAAGGCGGGGGTCCAGGTACAAGCCGATACTAGGATACCTAGGAGACAAGACAAGGTAAGCAGAATTGCACAAGGCAAGGCAGGGAACAGCAAGCAGGGTGCTTGTGGTTAGCAGTTCATCGCAGGTTAGGACTACTATGCTCAGCCGATTTGGAGCAGGGATCGGTGAGCATATAAAGGACTGCAAGCCAATCAGGGGAAAGGCACAAGGCTGAATGTGATGATTGCCTCTTGATAGGAGAAACAATCCACGCGGAGCTGTACGGCTCTGAATGCTAATTGCCATCTGCCCATTCAATCGTCAGGGGGTGCAGTAAGCACCGCAGGTGAAGTAGATGAGATGGTTATCCTGCTGTCAGTGTTAACTCCTGGTTGATTCCTTTGCCTGACAACAGTAGAACAACACCTACGCACAATCCTTTCAGCGCGGGCTGCGTCACCAGTAGCACCACGGGGCACGTCACGGAGAAGGGACCTAAGACCGATCCTCACACAGAGTTCCCTGCTGATCAGCTATTGGGAGACTGCAAAACAGCTCAGTGGGATGCCCGAGTTCATGTAATGTAAAAAAATAATATATATATATAGACACCTCAAAAAAACGAGCAAACGTAGACTTCTGCTTTAAGAGGAATGAAAAGGTGTGTCAGAGTGTTAAAACTTTACCACTAATGCTTGACATTGACT